>NC_136591.1:41428926-41436538 GCF_910589615.1 Taurulus bubalis | reverse complement strand
ACAGCAGCATTTATAGATGGTATAAAGCAATAATAAATATAAAAGAAATGCACAATATATACAACAAAAGTAGAATCACATTAAATTAACTCACAAAACTAAAGTGCAAACACGTTGTAGTCGTTGATTTATTGATGTATTGATTGATTGATTTGGAGAGTTAACGTTATAGAACATAAATGATTATGTAATTATGATTATAAAAGATATTCACACACCTTTACACGACGAGAAGATGACTGAACACACAGCATATAATTATAATTATGATTATAGAGCAGCGCCACGACGCCATTACATTAAACTGGAAACACGAGTTGGTTGATGTTTAATTATTTTAATAACGATGCGTGTAAATTACATATTCTGTTCCAGACGACAGTTATAGTACAATTTGATTTTTGAGAAATGGAATTAACAATTTAAAAAACTTTTGAGTTGTAATATGTAAGTATTTATACATATTTTATTTCTAGATTTATTTCACTCTAATTTAACTTCATTTCACTATTATCCATTTATTCAGAGTTGTATTTTATTTTTTTCCCCAAATAAAAGGGCCATTAATTGATATTTTTTATATATTTTTTATATATATATATATATATTTTTTTTTTAATATAAAACTACTATCTCTTGCTGACTGCGGGACTAATACAGGATCATCTCATCTTTTATCTCTCATATATTATCTCTTCTCTCTTCTCTTAAATTAATGGCACGCTAACCCCAAACCCCATCATGTTTAGTGTGTGCCTCAAAGAGTCAAGCCACCAATAGAAACTCATTCAGCAGCGTAAGCCCCGCCCACTACGTCCAAACTCAACTCTCAGCTTTTCCTTTTGAGAGCAACGCTTTTTATTTGCAGCCAAAAATTCTAGTTTCATAAACAAAAGAAACAAATTATTTACTTCAAAACGAGAAATGTTCTCTCAGAACATGTTTGTTTGTTTGTTTGCGTAATAAAGACACAAACACCTTCAATACAGATGTGCAGTACAAGTACTTCCATCTGAGTACTTGTACTGACACCCAACACACATAGTACTTTTAATAATAATGCTAACAATAACACTTGTTACGCAACATTGTGTCTTTTTTACTTCATTACCGTGCTGTCAGTTAAAAAGTTATTATTATTATTATTATTATTATTATTATTATGGTCTGGATGCTCGTGCCAGACGAGGAGCTCTGAGATCTGCTGCGTCTGCACCTCCACGTCTGAGCAGGGAAACATCTGGAAGCGCTCACGCCGCCAGCCAATCACAGCCTCACTTCCTGGCTGCTCTCGGCCAATCAGGGGGCTGGACAGGCGGTCCGGTAGAGAGAGAGAGAGAGAGGAGGAGGAAAGAGAAAATCTGTGTTTTTGAAGAGTGCGTTGAGAAGAAAGAAGTTTCTTTCTCTCTTTTTGGTTTTGCTGAATATTTTAGAAACGTTTAAACTTTTATCTTCTCTGGAGACGACGGATGAGGAGCCGAGGAAAGGAGGTAGGAGACGATAAGGACGCACGAGGAGAGGAAACTAGAAGCTACCTTTTCCTTTCTCCTCCTCCTCTTCTCCCTCTTTCCTTTCTGGAGCTTCAGCATTGAGTCTCATCACCATCTCAGCGTCGAACTACATTTCCCAGAAGGCACCTGGGTCCTCCTTCCTCGGGTTTAGTCCATGTTTCAGTTCTTCTTCTGTGTTTTCTAAACGAACTGGAGAACGGGAGCCGCATCACTTCTTTGGGACCAAAATATTGTTGCGTTTAACGAAAGAAAAACCGACTCCAGACAGAAAACCAGTCGGAGACAATTTACCCATCAGCCCCCTCTGCAGGTCTCATGTGGACAATCTGTTTGTGTTTGTTTCATCTCTGATGAATGTTTTTGATCACAATCTCTCTCTTTTCTTCGCAGGTCGTCGGAAGCCAGAGCATCGTCTCAGGTAAGAGACTCTTCCTCCTCTTCCTCTTCCTCTTCTCATCTGACAGTTTGGCAGAGAGAGAGAGAGAGAGAGAGAGAGAGAGAGAGGGGGGGAGATAGGGGGAGAGAAAGAGAGAGAGAGGGGGAGACCCGATCTGTGTCTCCATCAGGTTCTTTTCGTGCTTCTAAAAGTAAAAGCTCTGCAAACAGGAAACATGATCTGCTCCTGCACTCCAGACAGGAACTACTTTCCTCCCTGAGGAGCAGGAACTACTTTCCTCTCAGAGGAGCAGGAACTACTTTCCTCCCAGAGGAGCAGGAACTACTTTCCTCCCAGAGGAGCAGGAACTACTTTCCTCTCAGAGGAGCAGGAACTACTTTCCTCCCCGTCTGGTCTCACTCACGCCTCCAAAGTATCTCGGTGGCCCGGTTGGCATGGAGACCAGCCGGCGGGGTCGCTGAGTTTGGAGCCGGGGTGCGTTACCGTTACCGTTCACCAGGGAGGCGGAGCCTCAGTTCGACTCCAATAGACTTTAAAACTTCATAAATGTGTTTTTGCAAACGTGCTCACAGTTTTCATCATTTATTCCCCTGAGTTCTGCAGCTTTGAGGATTTAGTCACAAAGTTTAGTTTCACATTCTCATCGTCGTCATTTCTAGTGTTTATTGGAAAAATGTGTTTTTTTGTTGGTATTTGCAACTCATCTCTTCCTGCAGCTGCTTCACGTTAAAAGACATCATTGGCTCTTTTTTCTTCTTCTTCTTTGTGGGAAGCAGCGACAGAAAGTGTTTGAAATCGCCTTAAAAATTGCCAAAAACGTTGATAAACGTAAAGGGGAGTCATGCAGCTGCTCCTCCCAAACACAACGCGCCGTAATGAAGTATAAATACATGAAAAAAAACTCCATTTGCATACTTCAGTAACGACACTTTTGTAGTAATCACACAAAACATATTGTGTGAAGATCCGTTGAGCCCGTAAACGAAAAAAAACGCCTCAAGCCATTAGTGTGATTCATCCGTCCTAAAAAAGACGGGTCTTTGAACGCACCTCGAGGTGCGGCCGCTCTTTACACCGAGCCGCTGGGCCACGCCCCTAAAATGATGTCATGGAGGGGAAAGACATGGAAAAAACGACATCAGCAAAGAGACACAAACACAAAGTAGCCTCGAAGAAAGTGTGTGTGTGTGTGTGTGTGTGTGTGTGTGTGTGTGTGCGTCAGCGGTGAGTCATGTGTGTCTGCTCGTGGTTAGCAGAGAGACAAAGGAAACGATTTAAAAAGACAAAGTATGGGACTCTGGGTGAGTCTGCTGATTCCTATCCTGCCTAGCAACAGCTGCTTCCGCTCCAGCAGGAGGAACGTTGGATGCAAACTCTTTTAAATCAGACGGGAATGAAGTCTGGGAGTTTCTCCCTAAATGTCCACGACCACGTAAACAATACGTAGAGAGAGAAAATAGTCCCTGAGTGGGCTTCGTCCAGCCCTTAAAGGGACAGTGTCCGCTGTGTGTAGGATGCTGCCACAAGACTCCATTGACAAAAAGAGTCATTTTAGAACACGGGAGTTTTTACCCTTGAAGTCCAGGTGTGTTGACACCTGAGACGTGCCAGCTGTTTGGGGGATCGAACCTGTGACCTCTGACCTCCTTCCGGCCCTGAAGTGTTGACCCAGAATGTGGCGAGAGGAGAGAAACCATGTGACTCCTCCTGTTGTCTAATCTCTCTCTCTCTCTCTCTCTATGCAGCCAGGGTCCTCTCTCGTCCATCAGAGCAGCCATCAAGAGAAGTGAGTAGTCATCCTCTTCCTCCTCCTCTTCCTCCTTGTGTGTTTCATTAGTGTAGACACACAGACGGAGAGAGATCCTCCTCAGGGGCTTCAGAGTGCACAAAGAAAAACTGCAAAGAGTTTGAATAGTTTATTTTAACCCATGAAAGAGTGATTCACCACCTTCTTTGTATTTATATAAATATATATATATATATGTGTATATATATATATATATATATATATATATATATATATATATATATATATATATATATATATATATACTTTTTTTCTTCTTCTTTTCATGTATGTTTTCTTAATAGTTTTTATATATATATATATATATATATATATATATATATATATATAATAATAGTGTTTTTATTTATACATATATTTATAAATCTTTATTATATATTGATTAACAAAATATATAATATATATATATATATATATATATATATATATTTTATATAGATTATTATTATTTTTGTATGTATATATATATATATATATATATATATATATTTTATATATACTGTTTTTTCTACTTTTCATGTATATTTTCTTAATAGTTCTTTTTTTATATATAAATAAATATATAATATATATATATATAGTGTTTTTATTTATACATATATTTATAAATCTTTATTATATATTGATTAACAAAATATATTATATATATATATATATATATATATATATATTTTATATAGATTATTATTATTTTTTTATGTATATATATATATATATATATATATATATATATATATATATATATATTCTCATCCTTAATAGAAGCTGTGTGATCCTTTAATCCATTTAAATGTTCCCTAAACCTCATAGCGTTTCCTGTCTGTCTCCTCAGCCTCCAACAGGTCCTGCCTCCCTGAGCCGCCCAGAGAGAGAGAGAGAGAGAGAGACAGAGAGAGAGACAGGGAGCGAGACAGGGAGAGAGACAGGAGGTGAGACACGTTTTACTGCTCATAAAACACAAACAGAACCTGTTCCATGAGCAGAAAACCTTCCTGTGCAGTTCTGTCAAGTCGGGAAAACAACGAGCGATAAGGCCTCTTGTGTTTACAGTAAATAAGCTCCTCCCCCTCCTGTGCTGTGTTGGGTTTATTTAGAAATGCACTGGATATTATGGGAAAGGTTCTCACACTCAATCACGCAACGGAAGGAAGGTTCACAGAATATTCAGGAACAATAATCCTGTTTTGATGTGTACATTTTGATTGGAAAGGCCAAAGTCGTGAAGGCAATTCATTGAAAGTCTCTTTTTTAATTTTCTGGAAAAGCTGCAAAGAGCAAAGCATATACTTTTAGTATCCGGCCTCCTGATTGGTTGTTGCAGAAAGATGATGTTGTTTCTTGTTGTGAGATCAATAACCGTAACGTTGCTTGCAGCAAGCCGCTAAATATGTTTAAATAAGATAATATAATAATACTTCTGTCGCCTCGCTAGGCGACCGGAGATCACCATCCTGTCGGCAGAGCCGCTGTCGTCCACTTCCTGGTTCCCCGGGGCTTCTGGGGGATTCCCGCCTCCCCCTCCCCCCGCCGCTCAGATCTGGGGCCCCACGATCCCGCCGTCCGTTCAGGTGACTCCGTTTGTTTGGGCGTTCAATGAGACGGTTATTTCCTAAACCACCCGGATACTAGCGCAGGTTTTTATTCACTGTGATGAATAAAAACTGGATGTCTGGAGCAAAATAAAAACGAACAAAAACATCAAACTGGTTGTTTTTTCTATTGTTAGAGAATCGTTTTTGTCAATGAAATAGTGAGATTATGATTCATGTGTTCACATAGTTTGTTATATCCCTCCTCCTCCTCAGCCTCCTCCGTCCTACGAGGAGGTGATCCGGGAGAAGACCCAGGAGCAGGTTCTCCTTCCTCCTCCGGCCGCCTGCCGCTCTTCATCCTCGTCCTCGTCGTCATCCTCGGCGCGTTCGGCGTCTTCTATAACGATCGCCACCCAGACTGACCCGGGATCAGCCCCCGACCCCGACGACTCTCAGGGTGAGACGTTTTTATATAGATCAATATTTATATCAATATTTATCGATAAAAATATCTATATTGATATGTTTTATATCTATTTATATCAATATATATATATATCAAAATATATATATATATATATACATATATATATATATATATATCTTTGGCGGGCCGTGCATTTTCTACCTAGGCTTCAGTGCCGTCTGATATCGTACACATAAATAAATACGCACATGACGGCATGCATGACAAAACAATCCAACAAAACTGCGGCACTAAAACACCGCACACGCAAGAGCACGATCAGAAGGAACGATATTAACTACCGTAAAATGTGTGTGTATGTATGTATGTATGTATATGTATGTATATATATATATATATATATATATATATATATATATATATATATGTATGTATGTATGTATGTATGTATGTATGTATGTATGTATGTATGTATGTATGTATGTATGTATGTATGTATGTATGTATGTATATATATATATATATATATATATATATATATATATATATATATATATATATATATATATATGTATATGTATGTAAAATGTGTGTGTATGTATGTATATGTATATGTATATATATATATATATGTATATGTATATATATGTATGTATATGTATATATATGTGTGTATATATATATATATATATGTGTGTATATATGTATATATGTATATATGTGTGTATATATGTATATATATGTGTATATATGTATATATATATGTGTGTTTGTGTGCAGGGAGGAGACCAGTGAGACCGCCGCGGCCGCCTCTCCGTTGTCCTCCAACAGCGTCTCCCGCTGATGACATCACCATCGCAGCCAGCCAATCATCACCTGACCTCCTCGCCGATCTCTGCCCGCCTTTGACCTCGACCTCTGGCGCCCAGACCGGCCGTCGGGATCTGTCTCGTGCCGCCGCTGACGTCCCGTCGGAGCGCCCCGGGCCCCGCCCCCGCCCGCGCACCAGGCTCGGCACTCGGCCAATCGGCAGCGACGTCAGAGTCCAGACTTTGGTGAAGCTACGCGAGGACGGCGCGGCGACGCTGGCCGCCCGCGGCGCGGGAGCTACCGCTAACGCTAACCAGGAAGCGAGTCAGGGGAAGTACCTCCGGGAGCTGCTCGAGGCCTTCGGCTCCGACGACTGGGGCTTCCCCGATCGGCGCAGCGACAGCAGCGGGCTCAGCCAATCGGAGAGCGAGGAGGAGGACGAAGAGGACGAGGAGGACATGGCAACTCTGAAAGCGAGGATACTGGCCTTTGAGCAGCAGCAGGGGAGCGGCGGGAGCGGCGGGAGCGGCGGGAGCGGCGGAAGCGGCGGAAGCGGCGGAGACGGTGACAGCGGCGACTTTGCCGGTGCGAAGAGACCTGAACCACGGCCCCGTCTCCAGGGGCAGCCGGCCAAATCCGTCCCCCCCACCGTCGCCCCGAAACCAAAAAACCTTTCACAAGCACCCAAGCCGTCCACCCAGGTCTTCTGGGAGGACGGAGGTCTGATGGACTCGGGTCCCCTTGAGGCTCAAGCTGGAACCGAACCGACGGTTGCCCCGAAATCTGCTCCGGCTTTGGCGCCCCAACCCTGCAAAACCACCGCAAAACCATCGGTGTCGCCAAAACCCCAGTCCTCCTCAGACCCTTCCCAGTCCGGTGGCCCCGCCCCCGTCCCGGCCCCCAGGCCCCCGCCACCCAAACTCACCCCGGCCGTCAGTGAGCCGACCAACGCCAAGCCTCCGCCCAGACCTCCGGTGGCCCCCAGGGCCAGCCTCGGGGCTCCACCCCAGGATAGGAGCACCGCGGCTGGGCACGCCGGCCCAACTCTGCCCCCGAGGCCCTCCGTGGAGGTCGGTGGTGGAGATCTGACGAAGACGGCGGGCGGAGGCGTCGAGACGCCGGGCGCCG
>NC_136591.1:41403926-41423926 GCF_910589615.1 Taurulus bubalis | reverse complement strand
GAGGAGTGGGCCGAGGCTCTGTTCGACTTCCCGGCTCAGGCTGCAGACGACCTGTCCTTCCACAAGGGGGCGCTGATCCTGGTGACGCAACATGTCGACGCCCAGTGGAGGAGAGGAAGACTGGAGGGGAGGGAGGGACTCTACCCTGCTGCCTTCACCCAGCGCGGTAACACACACACACACACACATATACACACACACACACACATACACACACACACACACACACACATGCAGCATGATGCAATATATATTACTAGTTATATGAAGTAGTGCCTGATATTATTGATCGTGTTATTGATATTGTCGTATATCATTAGCTGCTTTGCTTTAACAAACTGAGGTCTCTGACTACAACTTCCTCTTCCTGGTTCCAGCTCAGCCAATCACAGGCCAGCATTCTGCGGTCAAAGGAGTGGCCAAGTTTGACTTCACAGCCGAGAGCGAGGATGAGCTCACTTTAAAGGTGTGTGTGTGTGTGTATATAAATATGAATATATTTATATTTATATATATATATTCATTATTGAAGACAAAAGAAAGCAGCAGTTGAAGTTTCTCACTAGAGTTGAAGCCGATTGTTGTTGTTGTTGTTGTTGTTGTTGTCGTCTCACAGACTCTCTTCCCGTCTCACTCCTGCAGGTCGGTGACGTCATAACTCAGATGGAGTTTGTGGACGAGCAGTGGATTCTGGGAGTTGTGTGCGGGAGGCGTGGGATCGTTCCTAAAAACTACATTTCACTTCTCTGATGAGGAAATCCAGAAGACTTCTTCTTCTTCTTCTTCTTCTTCTTCTTCTTCTTCTTTGTGTTTTGTCTCTGTCGACGGGTCGGCTGGAGTTACAACATTTCCCCCAAAACGTTTTGAATGAGACTGAAGACTGCTGTGATTGGTTCGTCTCTTTGATTGACGGACCTTCGCGGCTTTAACGCCGGAGTAACACTGATCTTAACGCCCTGGGTTTTCTGGACTGGATCAGAACCAGGAGCCCCGAGCTCCACCAGAACCAGAGGGAATGGTCCCAATGGATCAATATGACGCCGATCGGCCGTCTGCTCTGAAGAGCTTCTGGAGGACGACTTCTCTGGAGCGCTTTCTACGACGTCTGATGCATTATGTTAATAACACAGTATGTTAATAACACATGTTAATTACACAGTATGTTAATAACACATGTTAATAACACACTATGTTAATAACACAGTATGTTAATAACACAGTATGTTAATAACACAGTATGTTAATAATACATTATGTTAATAACACATTATGTTAATAACACAGTATGTTTATTACACATTATGTTAATAACACATTATGTTAATAACACATTAGGTTAATGACACAGTATGTTAATAACACATTTTGTTAATGACACAGTATGTTAATAATGTATTATAATAATGTTTATAACGCATTATTATATTGTTTAAAATGCATTATTATAATGTTTATAACGCATTATAATGTTAACGCATTTGTATGTTTATAATGCATTATAATGTTAATAACGCATTATTATAATGTTAATAACACATTATTATAATGTTAATAACGCATTATAATGTTAATAACGCATTATTATAATGTTAATAACGCATTATAATGTTAATAACGCATTATTATAATGTTAATAACGCATTATAATGTTAATAACGCATTATAATGTTTATAATGCATTATAATGTTAATAACGCATTATTATATTGTTTAAAATGCATTATTATAATGTTTATAACGCATTATAATGTTAATAACGTATTGTTATGTTTATAGTGCATTATAATGTTAATAATGCATTATTATGATGTTTATAATGCATTATAATGTTAATAACGCATTATGTTGTTTATAACGCATTATTATAATGTTTATAATGCATTATAATGTTTATAACACATTATTATAATGTTTATGACGCATTATATTGTTTATAATGCATTATTATCATGTTTATAACGCATTATAGACGTGGGCGGCATAGGAAGTGCTCCCGGCGGCTTCTGAACGTTTGGTGTGTTTTTGGGTCCGGTACATTTTCAAACTGCAGCGGTGGTGAGTTCAGGGACTTTAGGCAGGAAGTGAGAGCCGTTTGGTTCACAGGAAGTGAGAGCCGTTTGGTTCACAGGAAGTGAGAGCCGTTTGGTTCACAGGAAGTGAGAGCCGTTTGGTTCACAGGAAGTGACTCGTCATCAAGTTTCATGATGCTGGAGGAACATGTAGCGATTTACAAAAGTCTGTTTTTTTGTTGCACACGTGTTCACTGATAAGTGACAAGCAAACGGACGTGAATTATGAACTCTGTTATTAAGATATTTTAAAAAGAAGCTTCACAGAACTTCTTTCCAAATGTCTATAATAGAACCACAACCTTTGTGACATTAGGGAAGCAAAGAAATTACTATCTTCTATTTTAGCAAAAGTCTTTTAGTCCTTTTTGAGCAGAACAAAAGATTTAATTTGACTGCAGCATCTTTTCCTGTTCGCTGATTTTAACGTGAATACATTGTATGTGTTGCCGTCACATGACATCAAAGCCCTGAAGATGTCAACATGTCAACAAGGGAACTGGATCTGCTGCCAGACTAAAAACTGATTTCACTTTTATTCCACAGTCGAGAAAGAAGAATGTGGAAATGTTCACATTATATATTTGTAAATTTAAATTATTAGAACTCAGTATTTTCTGCATATGGCAGATTCTTCTTTCATCCCTCAGTTAGAGTATATATATATATATATATATATATATATATATATATATATATATATATATATATATATATATATAAGAATTTGGAGGCATCTTTAAGACTGTGACACTAATTTTGACTGAGTGAGTGAGAAAGACGCACAATGAAAGAGATCTATGTAAAATAAACTTTATAACCAAACATTCCAACTTTTTAACAAATAAAACTTTGAGACATTTCAATAATAGTTTTTATTTGACTAGAGCTCCGTTCTCTGATAACTGACTGAAGATGGTGTTCAAACTAAGTTTATAAGACTAAGTAAAGTGGTTTGTTGGGTATGAGCTTTAATAACAATCATGTAAATATGTCTGGATGATGAGAAGAATGAGACTTTTAACACTCGGTCTTTGAATTTAGAAAATAAAATTCCATTCATTCCATTTTACATGTTCATCATCGTTCTGACTCACATTGCTTCTAAAGAAAACATCCGTTAGTTTCTGTTGAATCCAATACATGTTATGAATCACATCAGTAAAAGCTCTGCAGTTATTCAGAGGACGAGACCGTACCATGAAGTTATCTCATTCGTCCTACACAGGAAACATTAAACAGACATGAAGACTGAAAGTTAAAACAGTCAGATCATCAGTGTTACTCATCACAGTACGTCTGGTCTACTTGAGTTCACACAACTCAGCAGAGGATCCATTATAAAGAAAGAGTCCAACAAAGAGCGGCTCAGTGAATGAGGTCTGGACTCTGTGGAGGAGGGTCATGGTTTCAGAGACGCTGTAGAAGGACAGAACACCTGCTCTGTGATCCAGGTACACTCCTACTCTGGAGGAGTGAGGACCTGAGAGGATGAGTGAGTCTTTGTCATGTGTGAAGGTATAACCATTCAAACAACGTAATGCCCAAGACTTGTTATTCCATCCAAATAGACTTTCATTAACGTTTCTCCTGTCAATACTCTTGTAAGCGACTGCTACAAAAACATACCCGCTCATCTCCACCTCCCAGTAACAACGACCAGTCAGTTCATCTTTACTCAAGACCTGAGGTCTGGTAATGAATCTGTCTGGATGTTGAGAATATGGAGCATTTGTGTTAGTAAATGTAACTTTCCGGTTCT
This sequence comes from Taurulus bubalis, assembly GCF_910589615.1. NCBI lineage: Eukaryota > Metazoa > Chordata > Actinopteri > Perciformes > Cottidae > Taurulus > Taurulus bubalis. The sequence goes on along the minus strand of NC_136591.1, from coordinate 41,420,095 downwards.
CCTCTGATAAAACAAGTTGACGTTGTACTGTGTTTGGATCCAGCGTGATTTGACGTGAATATTGTAAGAACTCTGCTCTGGTCGTTGGCTCCACTGAAGGCCGTGTCTCAGGTAGAAGGGCCTGTATTTGATCTCTAGCTGCTTTCAGAGCCGCCGTCACATCTTCAAAGTACCGCAGGCGGTTTGTCTTTGGTCTCGGTGAGTCCGCCGGCTCGGTGGGCTGCGACAGCGAGGGGTATCCCTGAAGAAACTGTGCGTGGTCGTCTGTGCGTGAGAGCTTCTCCATCTCGGCGTCCTTCCTCTTCAGCTCAGTGATCTCCTGCTGCAGCTCCTCCTGAAGCTCTTTGACTCGACTCACTTGGGTTCTCTGCTGAGATCTGACCTGCTGCTTCAGCTCGCTGAAGATCTTCTCCCCGTCCTCCACCACTTCATCAGCAGAGCGGTTGACGGCCTCCACCTCCAGATGAAGCAGCTCCACGTCCCTCTGGCGCTCCTGGATTCTCTGCTGGACTCTTTGACGACGTCCAGCGAGCTCCTCCTGCCTCTCGGTCCTTTCTGCTGCAGCTGAGACTGTGTCGTGGCCTTTATGGTCGTCCACAGAGCAGAGATAACAGATGCACTGCTGATCAGTGCAGCAGAACATCTTCATCACCTCGTCGTGGCGAGAGCAGATGTTCTCCTGGAGGTTGTTGGAGGGGTCCACCAGCTTGTGTTTCTTAAAGGCAGGAGATTCATAGTGAGGCTGGAGGTGTTTCTCACAGTAAGAGACCAGACACACCAGACAGGACTTGAAGGCCTTCAGTCTCCTCCCAGTGCAGACATCACAGCCCACATCTTCAGGTCCAGCATAGCAGTGACCACCAGCAGCAGCTTGGAGTCCAGTCTTCTTCCGCTCCTCCACTAACTCAGCCAACAAGGTGTTTTTCTCCAGGACAGGCCTCGGGGTGAAGGTCTTCCTACACTGAGGGCAGCTGTGGCTTTTCTCCTGGTCTCCCTCGTCCCACGAGCTTTGAATACAGCTCATGCAGTAGTTGTGTCCACAGGGAACCGTCACCGGATCCTTCAGGAGATCCAGACAGATGGAACAGCAGAACCTCACCTCGTCTGCTTGGCCTCCTCGCTGAGCCATGTCTCCTCTCCGACAACAAGGAAATGTCGTCTCATGCTGCTCTCAGCAAATAACAGCTTCTAACAGGAAGCCACACCCACTTTTTTATTTTTCTCTTGTTCTTACACAAGCGCAGCTGATTCTCAGTGAAAGTGGTTTGCCAGCTCTCTGAGGCAACAGCGTGTTGGTCACACCCATCTTCAAACTGGTCGATCTGGATATGGAACCAAGAGCGTCAGAGTTGGACTCGAGGCGATCGGTGCTGCGTTCAAGGAAAGGGAGCAGTTTGAGCTTCAGCTGCGTTCATAGACTTCTTTACTTGTTTGATATTAACAACAGCTCTCAAGGAAACATCCGTTTCTACGTTGGCAATATATTTACACGAGTACGTCAGCAGTGTGGTCATCCTTGTTCACGTTGGAGGGTTTCAGCTTTTATACAGTTTATCACTTTTATTCTCCTTATTGTTTCCTATGTGTCACCAGCAGTGTAAACAAAGGTCATATCATTTACTTTCTTTGATTGAAGTACAAATACCACAGTGGAAAGTAAAGAATTACTCTCTACAAAACAGGATCAGACTCCTCAAGTATCTGAAGGGAACAAACTCAAAGGAAGTAGAGTTCAGTTTATTTGGTGGGGAAGAACTTGTAGGGCACTTTCTTGCTCTCAGACTTAATAATAAGGAAATAATTCTGGAAAATTTAACACTAACAGAAAACAAGGAAGTAATCAATCAAAAGTGATGCTTCCGAAACTCAGTGAGCAACCTCTTATGTTGACTGTAAAATTTGAATCTGAAGAGCAACCAGTAACCCTACACTTCCCTTTTACTGGATATAATTGAAGTGCAACAACCTCCGCACTGTGATTGGTCAGTGGGCCAGCGTGACTTTAGTCAACAGAAAGCTAACTAGCTGCTAGCAGAATTCAGTAGTAGTAAAAAGAGGTCAGGCTAAAACATAAGAGAAGTTAGGACATTTTTAGTTTTTTGCTTGGTGTAGTTTTTTAACACTGGATTGTTTTGTCATGTTTTTTTATAACTAAATGTGACTGGTTCTAGTGAATTTGTTCTTGTTGATGTGGACAACATGCATTATACGGTAATGACGCTGCATCCCGTCATGCACATATTTATGTATGCGGTGTCAGAAAGCACAGAAGACCCAGGTAGAAAATCCCCGGCCCGCCACTGATTAAAACACGTCTTCAATTCCCACGTCTCTTCGCACTTCAACTCTGCACTCGTTTTCCTCAAAGTATCTCATAGTAGGAAGAAACATTCGGACGTCAAACAGCTTTAATTTACTTTGTTAATGCTCAAATTGCATATTTGCTTAATTGTATTGTTAAAAAAACAACCTTGAGAAAGTTTGAGCAGTAAAGAAGTAACACTTTTTAAATGTGCGTCATTTTAAGGAATTAGATCGTCGGAAAAATAAGTTTTCGCTGATTGAAGTGAACATAAATCAACGACTCAAGAGATTCCTTTTCAGGGAAACCAGCCCAGTTTGGTTCAAAACCCTAATTTCTCTACTTCACTTCATAAAGAAATCCGTTCCAGTTTAAGATGAGGCGTGATGTGAAATGATCACACATTCTGCATTTGATAAAAACACAACCAAAGGGCCTCATGACGACAGCCAGCCTGGGTCACATCTCCCTGCAACTCCACAGTTGAACCAGACAGATTTTCTCTGAAGGGATTTCTTAACTCCACCCGCCGAACTGAAGCTGCATTCAAGTGCCTATGAAGTCACTCTTTTAAGGGAATTACAAGTCTTGTTGACACTTTTTTTCTGTTCAATCAGGTGAGACCTGTTTATAATTGAACAATAATTTATTACACATAATGCATAACATTTGAATAGTGCAAAGTCTTTGGCGATTGGACTCCTTCCTCAAATAGGACAATCAAGGGGTAGTGATGCTGAGGTCTGATAAGGCAGAATCCCCCAAAAGAGATTATTTTATATGAATAAAAGGAATAAATACTTTACCTACAGCCACAGAGATTCCATAAGCAAGATAGAACATTTGTCATGAGAGAAATTGTTAAGGTTAGAACTTGTAAGGGTGAGCTTCCACTGTTATATGTTAACCCAGAGTTAAGAGGGGTCAAGTTAAACGAAGCAGAGGATAGAGGAAGGTCTCTACAGACCGCAGAACCTAATAGTGTGGATCTAGATAGATCAGAATAAAGTATGGTAGGATTTAACCGCATCCCGGAATTGATAACGGGGTTCTCGGCGCAGGAACAGATAGGTTGGGATCACGTTAGTCTGAATCTTTAACAACACATTTTGTGAGTGTGAGAAAGACACACAATGAGAGAGATCTATGTAAAATATTTTTTTTGTAACCAAAGATTCCAACTTTTTAACAAATAACACTTTGACACATTTCAATAATAGTTATTAGTTTTGTTTCTTTGTGTTCATAGCTGACATGTTTCATTTGTTCTACACAGGAAACATTAAACAGATATAAAGACTGAAAGTTAAACAGTCAGATTATCAGTGTTACTTGTAATGGAAATGAACCCTACCCAGAGAAAACAAATGCGATGTGAAACACTTAAATGTCTTTAAGCATTTATTAAACAGAAACTTGGAATAATTCAATTGAATCGACAGAGCTCTTCACCACAGATAGTTCGGAGGTCAGATCCAGAAACCTTAATTCAACATGAGTTTTATACATCAACAATTATTATTAAAATGTTTGCCTTTCCCCCCATCCCCCTTGCTCCTCCTCGCAGTGTCCTCCTTCTTCCCACCAGACAAGTATTGATGCTGTCTGGAAGATGTTGTTTGGCTGCAGCCCTGCGGCAAGAGTGTGAGACCCAAAGGCAAAACTAAACTAAAGGAAACCTAAACAATGAAAAGATGAATAATGTTACTGTCCCACTTCGATGGCTCCCATCCGACTAGGTCAAGATGAGCTGAACTCTGCTTTCAGAGTTCAGTAATACTCACATTCAGAAAACAGCCCTATGATAAATTTCCACCACATTGCTCATCACAGTATGTCTGGTCTACTTGAGTTCACCCAACTCAGCACTGCATCCATAACAATAAAGACGGAGTCCAAAAAAGAGCGGCTCGGTGAATGTGGTCTGGACTCTGTGGAGGAGAGTCATGGTTTCAGAGACGCTGTAGAAGGACAGAACACCTGCACTGTGATCCAGGTACACTCCTATTCTGGAGGACTGAGGACCTGAGATGCTGAGTGAGCGTTTTTCATGCATAAAGATATAATCATTGAACCAACGTAATGCCCAAGACTTGTTATTCCATCCAAATAGACTTTCTTTAACGTCTCTCCTGTCAATACTCTTGTAAGCGACTGCTACATCAGCATAACTGCTCATCTCCACCTCCCAGTAACAACAACCAGTCAGTTCATCTTTACTCAAGACCTGAGGTCTGTTAATGAATCTGTCTGGATGTTGAGAAGGTGGAGCATCTTTGTTATTAAATGTAACTTTCCGGTTCTCCTCTGATAAAACTAGGTCACAACCTGCTGTGTTTGGATCCAGCGTGATTTGACGTGAATATTGTAAGAACTCTGCTCTGGTCGTTGGCTCCACTGAAGGCCGTATCTCAGGTAGAAGGGCCTGTATTTGATCTCTAGCTGCTTTCAGAGCCGCCGTCACATCTTCAAAGTACCGCAGGCGGTTTTTCTTTGGTCTCGGTGAGTCCGCCGGCTCGGTGGGCTGCGACAGCGAGGGGTAACCCTGAAGAAACTGTGCGTGGTCGTCTGTGCGTGAGAGCTTCTCCATCTCGGCGTCCTTCCTCTTCAGCTCAGTGATCTCCTGCTGCAGCTCCTCCTGAAGCTCTTTGACTCGACTCACTTGGGTTCTCTGCTGAGATCTGACCTGCTGCTTCAGCTCGGTGAAGATCTTCTCCCCGTCCTCCACCGCTTCATCAGCAGAGCGGTTGACGGCCTCCACCTCCAGATGAAGCAGCTCCACGTCCCTCTGGCGCTCCTGGATTCTCTGCTGGACTCTTTGACGACGTCCAGCGAGCTCCTCCTGCCTCTCGGTCCTTTCTGCTGCAACCGAGACTGTGTCGTGGCCTTTATGGTCGTCCACAGAGCAGAGATAACAGATGCACTGCTGATCAGTGCGGCAGAACATCTTCATCACCTCGTCGTGGCGAGAGCAGATGTTCTCCTGGAGGTTGACGGAGGGGTCCACCAGCTTGTGCTTCTTAAAGGCAGGAGATTCATAGTGAGGCTGGAGGTGTTTCTCACAGTAAGAAGCCAGACACACCAGACAGGACTTGAAGGCCTTCAGTCTCCTCCCAGTGCAGAAGTCACAGCCCACATCTTCAGGTCCAGCATAGCAGTGACCACCAGCAGCAGCTTGGAGTCCAGTCTTCTTCCGCTCCTCCACTAACTCAGCCAACAAGGTGTTTTTCACCAGGACAGGCCTCGGGGTGAAGGTCTTCCTACACTGAGGGCAGCTGTGGCTTTTCTCCTGGTCTCCCTCGTCCCACGAGCTTTGAATACAGCTCATGCAGTAGTTGTGTCCACAGGGAACCGTCACCGGATCCTTCAGGAGATCCAGACAGATGGAACAGCAGAACCTCACCTTGTCTGCTTGGTCTCCTCGCTGAGCCATGTCTCCTCTCTGACAACAAGGAAATGTCGTCTCATGCTTCACTCAACAAATAACAGCTTCAACCGGGAAGCCACACCCACTTTTTTGTATTGTTCTTGCACAAGTGTCAGCTGATCCTCAGTGTAAGTGGTTTGCCAGCTCTCTCAGGTCACAGCAGGTTGGTCACACCCATCTTCAAACTGGTCAATCTGGAATACAGCGTCAGACTCGAGGCAATTGGTACTGCATTCCAGGAAAGGGAGCAGTTTGAGCTTCGGCTGCATTCATAGCCTTCTTTACTTGGATGATACTGTGGTGGAAATGTATCTTAGTTCAATTCCATTCCATTATCCAGACTGCTTGTCTTATTTAGGGTCGTAGGGCACTGGAGTCGATCCCAGCTGACATTGGGCGAAGGCAGGGTACACCTTGGACAGGTCACCAGTTTATCACAGTGTACATTTAGAGACAGACAACCATTCACACCTACTTTCTCACCCATGGGCAATTTAGAGTCCAATTAACCTGAGCTATATGGCTGTGGACTGTGGGAGGAAGCCAGAGGGAACCCACACTGACACGGGGAGAGCATGCAAATTCCACACAGAAGGGACCGCCCAGACCGGGAACTGAGCCCACGGCCCTCTTGTCGTGAGGTGTCAGTGCTAGCCACTACACCACTGTGCAGCCCCAGAAATGTATCATAGTGTTCTTCTAAATGTAAATTGTATTGCTGAACTTTGGTTTTGACAGTTCATTTTTGCACATGCTTGATAAGCGCCATCAAAATGAGACAATAAGAGAATTTATCTTATTATTGTTTAGGTTCTGCCTGCTATTTTGTCTTTCTATATCTCACCCTTTCCTCTCAGGGCCGCAGCCAAACAACATCTTCCAGGCTTGCACCAAGGCCTAGGTGCTCCTTCCTTCCAATTCAACTATTCCAAGTATCTGTTTAATGAATGCTTAACGACATTTAAGTGTTTGACATCACATTTTTTTTCTCTAAAGGAGATTGAAACGGTTAAGTTCCATAACAATTGGTGACTAGGATGGGATGGAACAAGCAATCAAGACTCCGTTGGATGGCAGAAGCATTAAGATTAGTTGATTCTTCCCAGAAGGTGAGAGGCTGTCGTCAGACAGAGTTCAAGATTGCCGCTCTAATCCTGGATTTGGGAAAAAAAATCCCACCCAGTGAGAAATAATTTTTCTGATCTAACAGACACGTGGCAGGAGCACACTTGTAATCTCGCACTCGGGTTTCGTAAGGGTGCTGGACAGATGTGTCGTTGTATGCTTGTAGTTTTGTAAGTTTGATTTTGTGTATCATTTCCTGAATGCACCAGATTGTTTTGAAAATTCCGTAAACAAGTAGCAAGAGAGAAGTTGGTGGTTTGGTAAACTTGTAATCTCACACTCAGATTCGTAAGGGTGCTGGACAGATGTGTCCTGGTTAACTGGTAGTTTTTGTAAATTAGATTTGGTGTTTCATTTCCTAAATGTATTCCAAGTGTCTGTTTCACATCACATTCGTTTTCTCTGAAGGAGATTAAAACGTTGATTTCCATAACAGATGCTAATAACAGCTTTCAAGGAAACTGAGCTGTTTCTACTTTGGCAATGTGTGTAAACACGTGTACGTCAGCAGTGTATTCATCCAGTTTGTGTGTATACGTTGGAGGGTTTCAGCTTTTATACAGGTTATTTAAAATATACTTTATAACCAAACATTTTGACTTTTTAACAAATAAAACTATGTGACGTTTCAATAATAGTCATTAGTTGTGTGTCTTTGTGTTCATAACTGACATATTTTATTTGACTAGAGCTCAGCTCTCTGATAACTGACTGAAGATGGTGTTCAAACTAAGTTTATAAGACTAAGTAAAGTGGTTTGTTGGGTTTGAGCTTTCATAATTAATAATAATCATGTAAATATGTCTGGATGATGAGAAAAATGAGACTTTTAACACTCGGTCTTTGAATTTAGAAAATCACAGTCACATTTATTATATTTTACATGTTCATCATCGTTCTGAATCATATTGCTTCCAAAGAAAACATCATTTAGTTTCTGTTCAGATAAAATAAATCCCAAAAATGTTGTGAATCACATCAGTAAAAGCTATGCAGTTATTCAGAGGACAAGATCGTAACATGAAGTTATCTCATTTGTCTTACACAGGAAACATTAAACAGACATGAAGACTGAACATTAAACAGTCAGATCATCAGTGTTACTCATCACAGTACGTCTGGTCTACTTGAGTTCACACAACTCAGCAGAGGATTCACCATAAGAAAGACAGGGTCCATAAAGACCGAGTCCAGCAAAGAGCGGCTCAGTGAATGAGGTCTGGACTCTGTGGAGGAGGGTCATGGTTTCAGAGACGCTGTAGAAGGACAGAACACCTGCACTGTGATCCAGGTACACTCCTACTCTGGAGGAGTGAGGACCTGAGAGGATGAGTGCCCGTTTTCCATGCATAAAGATATAATCACTGAACCAACGCAATGCCCAAGACTTGTTATTCCATCCAAATAGACTTTCTTTAACGTTTCTTCTGTCAATACTCTTGTAAGCGACTGCTACATCAGCATACCTGATCATTTCCACCTCCCAGTAACAACAACCAGTCAGTCCATCTTTACTCAAGACCTGAGACATGTTAATGAATCTGTCTGGATGTTGAGAATATGGAGCATCTTTGTTATTAAATGTAACTTTCCGGTTCTCCTCTGATAAAACTAGGTCACAACCTGCTGTGTTTGGATCCAGCGTGATTTGACGTGAATATTGTAAGAACTCTGCTCTGGTCGTTGGCTCCACTGAAGGCCGTGTCTCAGGTAGAAGGGCCTGTATTTGATCTCTAGCTGCTTTCAGAGCCGCCGTCACATCTTCAAAGTACCGCAGGCGGTTTGTCTTTGGTCTCGGTGAGTCCGCCGGCTCGGTGGGCTGCGACAGCGAGGGGTAACCCTGAAGAAACTGTGCGTGGTCGTCTGTGTGTGAGAGCTTCTCCATCTCGGCGTCCTTCCTCTTCAGCTCAGTGATCTCCTGCTGCAGCTCCTCCTGAAGCTCTGTGACTCGACTCACTTGGGTTCTCTGCTGAGATCTGACCTGCTGCTTCAGCTCGCTGAAGATCTTCTCCCCGTCCTCCACCGCTTCATCAGCAGAGCGGTTGACGGCCTCCGCCTCCAGATGAAGCAGCTCCACGTCCCTCTGGCGCTCCTGGATTCTCTGCTGGACTCTTTGACGACGTCCAGCGAGCTCCTGCTGCCTCTCGGTCCTTTCTGCTGCAGCCGAGACTGTGTCGTGGCCTTTATGGTCGTCCACAGAGCAGAGATAACAGATACACTGCTGATCAGTGCGGCAGAACATCTTCATCACCTCGTCGTGGCGAGAGCAGATGTTCTCCTGGAGGTTGACGGAGGGGTCCACCAGCTTGTGCTTCTTAAAGGCAGGAGATTCATAGTGAGGCTGGAGGTGTTTCTCACAGTAAGAAGCCAGACACACCAGACAGGACTTGAAGGCCTTCAGTCTCCTCCCAGTGCAGACATCACAGCCCACATCTTCAGGTCCAGCATAGCAGTGACCACCAGCAGCAGCTTGGAGTCCAGTCTTCTTCAGCTCCTCCACTACCTCGGCCAAAAAGGTGTTTTTCACCAGGACAGGCCTCGGGGTGAAGGTCTTCCTACACTGTGGGCAGCTGTGGCTTTTCTTCTGGTCTTCCTTGTCCCACGAGCTTTGAATACAGCTCATGCAGTAGTTGTGTCCACAGGGAACCGTCACCGGATCCTTCAGGAGATCCAGACAGATGGAACAGCAGAACCTCACCTCGTCTGCTTGGCCTCCTCGCTGAGCCATGTCTCCTCTCTGACAACAAGGAATATCTGGAGATCTGGAACTTTGCTCTCTGTAAATGAATGCGTGACACAAGAAGCCAAACCTCCTTTTCTGTCACATGCACACGTTGATCTGCAATGATTTGGCTTGTCAGCGCTCACACGTTGCAGCATGGGCAGTACACCAATCAGTAAGCTTGTAGATCTATGAAAGAGGCAGGAACCTGGATCTGTACAGTCAGAGTTGTACTGAGAAGGAGCGGCTTGAACCTCGGCCGCATTCATGGCCTTTATTTCCACGTTTACAGTTTGAACTTTGGCAACATTCATGGCCCTTATTTCCACGTTTACAGTTAGAATTTTTCTAGCGTGTTCTGTCCTCCTTTAAACCTCAAAGATTGAGCTTTGGTGAAATAGGAAAGATTATGCACCTGACTATGTGTTGATGTGTTCGGACAAGATCGGGACAAATGGCAACTATCAGGACAAAGTGGGAAACAAGTGATGCTTTCATCATTGTTTACCGACTCTTTCAGACTTACCTTTGTTGGAGCTCAGGGGCCTAAACCCATAAACTAAAAGCATTTAGAATTGTTCTGTACTTGGTGAAGAAAAGTTTTGTGTTGCCTTGTATCTCCAGTTTTACATTCTTTCAGATCAGCTGAAGAAGGAAAGGAAGGAAGATTATATAGTCACTGTGTTTCATGTAACATGAATCTTCAGCATAACAAGATAAATGTAGAATGTTTATATATCTGAACTGTTGTACTGAAGTAAAGGTACTCAGTTACGTTTAACTTGTGTTATTCATATAATTAAAGGCTTATTATCTCTGTTACAAATGTTTTTTGACTTTTGCTTCTAATATATGTCAGTTTGTCACTTTAAAATCTTTTTTATGAACTAATGAATGTTCAGTCGATATAATTCATCAACATAGCAGGAAGAAAGAAATACAAAGGACACAGCAGGTTAACATGATGCCACTGCATCAGTTTTTACTTTCACAGTTGAATCCATCGATCTTCAGTCAAAAAGGGTTTCTTTTATTTTCACCGAATGCCCTGAACCCTGATCCCAACAAACATCCATGTTTCATATCAACACACATCACATTACAGATCATTGTTAGCATTAAAACACGTCTTCAGTTCCTACGTCTCCTTGCACTTCAACTCTGAACTTGTTTCCTCAAAGTATCTCGCAGTAGGAAGAAACACTCGGACGTCAAACAGCTTTAATTTACTTTTTGAGTGCATCTCTGCCTAATTTTATTGTCAAAAAAACAACCTTGAGAAAGTTTGAGCTGCAAAGAAATAAGTCTTTTTAAATTAAATGTCCAAAGTTCAGTCTCGTCATTTGAGGAATTAGATTGTCTTAAATATAAGTTTTCGCTGATTGAAGTGAACATACTGTAAATCAACGACTCAAGAGATTCCTTTCAGGGAAACCAGCCCAGTTTGGTTCAAAACCCTAATTTCTCTACTTCGCTTCATTCAAAAAATCTGTTCCAGTAAGATGAGGCGTGATGTGAAATGATCACACATACATACACATTCTGCATTTGATAAAAACACAACCAAAGGGCCTCATGACAGCCAGCCTGGGTCACGTCTCTCTGCAACTCCACAGTTGAACCAGACGGATTGTCTCTGAAGGGATTTCTTAACCAGAGCGAGAGACGGGTCGGATGGTTCCCAAATAGTTCCGACAGCCTGGACGATAAAAAGCCAAAATGCCGTCTTTTTTTTCTGGGAAGTGAATGCAGCACAAAAAATAAGTTACCGTCACATGGCGATACAACTGCAAGTTGCTTTCAAGGGAACTCCTTCATGTTTGACTGCTTGGTTCACTCGACTTTCTGACTCCAGTTTGTTTAAAAACGTTTTTTTTTCTTCAGATATTTTGAATTCTCCCGCATGCAAGAAAAGGAACAAAATGGTTTCTTGCAACTGCAGCAACAAATGGCGACCACAGAAATGTTCTTTAGCGAGAAATAAACCAAATTAAATGTCAAAGAAAACAAGCTAAAACAAAGAAAACCAATGACATGGTTCGTGAGCATCTGCTTCTCCTCTCGGCTCTGAAACACATTTGCTGGTACAGCAAAGCGTCCGTTAGCGACGTTGTTGGCCCAGGAGTGGCTGCTCCGCTAACACCGACACAGAAGGCTCCTTTCGGTTTGGTATCGAGCAAAGAGAAAAATAATTAAGACTACTGGGTTCGTAGCAGGCATAGAAGGTCGAAGGTCGAAGGCCGAAGCCGCCGATTAAAGCAGTTTGTGCTCGCGCTACAAGCTCTAATTCAACTGTGAGGGACGACGCGACTTCTAGCAGCTTTTCAACATCAATACTGTCGCCGATACACGAAGCAAATATGTGACGACGTCAACAAAGTTTTGATGATTCCAGCCTTTTAAAAAGAAAGTGTAATTTTCAACCCACATATAACACCATTGAGTCTCGCTGTATCAACACGGCATCTTTTGTTACCAGATTTATAACGTCAACGCCAATCTTTCCGACTCGAATCGTGATGCCGCCGCTAGCGACGTAAATTTGATTGCCCTCAAGTCTTAACGTGACGGAACGCTTTTCGACAATGCACGCTCCTCGCCAAACTCTTAATCGGCGACTCCGGACGAAAAGGTCAAGGCCATGGAAAGGTCGTGCTAAGTTCAAAGGTCATAACGCTGCATCGGGTCAACGCATTTATTCAGATGACATTTGATGAAAAGTGTTTTTGTGTTTTTTATTTTTCTTTGATGCAGACGCACTAAACACTTTTAAAATTGTAAAAGTTGAAACATAACACTGAAAATCAAACGCACGTATTTACACACACACACACACACACACACACACACACACACACACACACACACACACACACACACACACACACACATCTTTCCTTCGTCCTCTTACAACCAGTAACATCAACAGGCGACATGATGGATGTGTGGATGGAGCGGCACGATAGATGGATGACCCACTAACGTCACGACACATGACTGAATAAGGAAAGAGATCCACCATTGTCCAGTCAGTCCTTTGTTGCCAGGCAACAGTACTACCAGATCTATAAGGGAACTCGACTTTAAGGCGACAAACTCTTTCATTAGTTTGTCAACATCATTCAGAAACCTTGTTTTTTCTTTTTTTATCTGCCTGTTTTTGGTGGAGGAAGTATTCAGATCCTGTATTTCAGTGAAAGTACCAATAACACAACATTTATAAAGTAAGAGCAGATAAATGTAAAAAGTACAATATTTCCTTTAAAAATGTAATACGTTTCATGAAATTGGACTACTAAAGTACTGATACTTAGTGCTTTAGTAAATGTACTTTAGTGACATTTCACCATTGTTTTTATTTATTTGCCACTTTGGGGAGATGTTGAGACAAACAAGGTTTTTGGGAGATGTTGAGACATCGTGTCTGTGATTAGATTGTTTCTTTTCACTGTAGTATTTATTTTTGTTCAAAACCGCTACTGTTTCCCTACTTCACAATTAACTCACACAGACAGACACCAACAGACTTATTTACAGTATTCACAACGTATTTTATCCTCCGTTGACTGCAGGGAGGAGGAGTTTGGACTGAGACACGCCCCCTTGACTTCATCACAGTCACGCTGCAGCTCGAAACCTTTGAAAAGGTTGGCAAAATGTTTTTCTTAAAATTCTGAGGTTTAGAAGTCACTCAGTTAATTTGAGTTACAGTACGAAGGCTGGGGAAAAGGTGAAGGGCGGTCGATGGGTGATGGGAAGTGTCCTTCAGTGAGGCACACTGAGTCCATGTAGATGAGGCTCATTATTTAAAGGTGTATGTTGTTTTTTTCAAAAACAAATCCGGTAAAAATCCGGCTTTGGGAAAATCAATAAGACCAAAATCCAAGTGGAAATTGGGCTGTAAAAACAACATTGTGTGGTTTTATGAGGAGTTACATCTTTAACAGTTTCTTTGTGAACAAGAGCACAATTTGCCTTTTATTTAAGGAATACATTTATGGTTAATGAGCTTTAGAGGTGCTGGTAGGCTTTATGTACAGGATATTGGAATGGTAGACATTTTCTTAGCTAAATCTTGGCACGAAGGCATATTTCCCAAAATATCAAACCATCCATCCAGTCATTCTGCTCCTTTTCAAACACCAAGGTATATTTTCTCTGTAAAAACCCCAAAACAATGAGCCTTAACCGTCTATCCAACCAATGACGAGTGCTGGGGGTCTGAAAGGTGGAACCTATGAAAGGAAAGGGCTGAGATGTATGATATTAAGGGGAATTCATCAGCAGCGTAAGCAGGCACAGTACTCAAATATCTCCTCGGGTTGGTGGGGCCAAGTAGAAGAAATGAGAAACGTCCTTTGGGTCAGCGCAAGGAGAGCTGGAGGGTAAAGGCAGGACAAATGGGATGTTTCCCAGAATAAATGGAAGACATCCAGGCAGCCAAGCGGCAGGGACCACTGCAAAAATAATTAAATTAGTTGTTTAAATCCCTATGAAAGTGGTTTGAGGCCTTCTTCAAGGGCCATTTCCAGGAAATGGGTCCAGTCCCAAGAGACACTAGGTGACGTGTCCAATATCACTTTCATGGTGTCCTAGTGTTGATCTGGTGCGAGTCCATCAAGTAGCAGTGAGGCGACTTTGCTAGTGTCTAGCCAACATAAAAATGGGACCCCGCCTCCTGACGGAGCCCATCAAAGACAATATCAATACTTTCCGGTACAGCAGCAGAGACGGGGCTCTTGAAAGTCTTCAGTAGAGGAAATTCTGGACTAGACCAGAGGCAGGGACGGTTTCCAGGACATAAATAGGAAATGGCAAAAGAGAATTTTACTTTGTTATCAGTATAGCAAATGTCAAGTGTCCTATACTAGAGGTGAAGTATCCTGGTCAGTTTACAGTAGATAGAGACCAAGGAGAGGGAAACTCATTAGGTGTCAAGTTGAAGCGACAAAGCAATTCTAGACTAGAGACGAGGGAACTTGTTTGGGTTCCATCAGATGAAATGGGACGTCTTCTGGACCATATTTGATGCTTTTTTAGTCCATTAAAGGAACGTGTTCTCGACCAGAGATGTGAGAACTCCTTTTGGTTCCATTATAGACCTGATGTGACGTGTTCTAGACCAAACAGGAGGAACCTCGATGGTTTCTAGTTATCAGATATGAAGGAACTCACTTGGTTTCCAGTTGATAAAAATGTATGTATTCTCTACAGAGGAGGTGAGGAACCTAATTTAGTTTAAAGTGAAAGAACAGGATGAGTTCTAGACGTTAAGGGAACTTGTTTAATTTCCAAAATGACTTGAACTTGTTGGATTGACAGTGGATGAAAAGGGGAATGATTCAAGACCAGATTTGTGTCCAGGCAACGGGTAAATTGGGCATATTCTAGACCAAAGAGGGGGGCAGGGTATTAGTTTGGTTTCCATGAGGTGAAACAGGGCCAATTCTAGACCAGAGCTGAAGGAAAGGGTTTTGAGGGAACTTGCTCGATTTCCAGTGGACGAACCGGGGTCTGTTGTAGACCAAGAACGAGGGAACATGTTTGTTTTTCAGCAGAAGAAACAGGGAGTTTGTTCTGGTTCCGGTTCAAGAGAACTCATTTGGTTTCCAGTCGGTGTAAACGGGTCCGACCCTCGACCAGACGGTGGTTTGGCTTCCAGGAGATCAAACCGGACGTGTTCTACACTGAAGGTGATGAAACTCATTTTTATTGGTGGGAAAAAACAGGACAAGGACCAGATTTGAGGGAACTTGTCTGGTTTCCTGGATGGGTTTAGACCAGAGGTGGGGAAACCTTTTGGGGGGTTCCGGTTGATAAAAAAAAGCAGTGTTGTGTATTGGTTTCCAGTTGATGAAAGATTGATAAGTTTTAAACCAGAGGTGAAGGAACTTGTTTGGTTTCCAGTTTTGGGGATTCCTGCTCTGGATCCAGTACTTCTCCACTGGTCTGCTCTTCAGTGCTGCTCACAGTGTTGGACTCTACTGGAGCCTCATCCTAAACAAACAATACCAAGTTACAGTGGGAAACTTAACGTAAGAGACCATTTTTCAGAGGCTATCGATATGCTTGTTTTTACTAGTTTTTACTCTTTTTTTGTTTTACTTGCTTGTCAAAATGTTGCTTAAAGATTAAGTTACTGACTAAATCAGCTGCAGCTGATTTCATGACGTCTATACAGAACACAGCCGCCTCTGCTTTGAGGAGAAGTAGCAAAGTGATTACGATAAAACTCTTTGTGTGCATGTTGTCTGCATGTTGTGTGCTCGTACCGTCACCCATGGGTGGGACAGGACCTCCTCGGCGGTGAACCGGGTGTCCACGTTCACCTGCAGCATCTGACTAATCAGCATCTGAGGAGCAGGTCATGTGACTGTTAGCAGCCGGCACTAAACGGTCTGAATTATGAAAACTTCAAAACATTTAAAAGTGGCTCAGAGATGTTTCATTAACAGACACAGACAAAGTTCAATATGTTGTTTGTATTCTAAATATCAACAAAATCAGGATTTAAATAAGAAAGCTGACTAGATTCTGTGATCACAACTCAAAAAAGTATTCAGCTCAAGTTAACCAGAGGAACCAGCAGCTTT
>NC_136591.1:41391426-41396426 GCF_910589615.1 Taurulus bubalis | reverse complement strand
AATATCAAAAATAGTGAAAAAGGTGATTCACAATTTGACAGAGCTTCAAATAGTTCGACTGATCTGACCTTCGATTTCTTTATATATATATATATTATTATTATGAGCTTTAATTCCACCGACTCACTGCTGTCTCTGCTCTTCATTCAGCTCATTGTGTCTCCGCCGACAGCCTTAACTGTGTGTGTGTGTGTGTGTGTGTGTGTGTGTGTGTGTGTGTGTGTGTGTGTGTGTGTTTAAGTTTAAATCCACAATCCTCGCTCACAGAGGAGGTTCAGGAGGATCTTATTCAGAGTTACACAAAACGTACTCTAGCTGACTGTCGCAGTTCCAGGGCTTTAAAACAGACGTGTTTCAGTAAAAGTTCCAAATGTTAAGCTTCAAAGGAGACTGAGCTCACTGGAAACTAGAAACGGCTGAAAGACGCTCTCTTATACATAATTGATCCTGATATATAGGGAGATGATAATGAAGTGCAGTAATATGATTCTTTCCACTTAGTGCTGAGCAGCTGACATCAATATATATTTGTATTTCTTTCAACCATTGTGTTGTTGTGGACTACAGTTTTGAACCCTGCAGTCACCATCATGGTTTTTGGCAGTCGCCATCTTGGTTTTTGGCCGTTGCCATATTGGTTTTTGGCAGTCGCCATCTTGGTTTTGGCCAGCGCCATCTTGTTTTTTTACCTTCACCCTCTTAGTTTTTGTCTGTCGCCATATTGGTTTTTAGCCGTCAACATATTGGTTTTTGGCAGTCGCCATCTTGTTTTTTGGCAGTCGCCATCTTGTTTTTTGTCTGTCACCGTTTGGGTTTTTGGCAGGCGTCATCTTGGTTTTGGCCAGGCCATCTTGTTTTTTTACCTTCACCCTCTTAGTTTTTGGCTGTCGCCATACTGGTCTCTAGCCGTCATCGTTTGGGTTTTTAGCCGTCACCATCTTGGTTTTTGGCAGTCGCCACCTTGGTTTTTGGCCGCAGCCATCTTGGTTCTTTGCAACCAGAGGTGACGCGAGAGGGTGGAACCAAGTTCAACCAATCACTGGATGTCAGTTTTCATAAACAATTTGGTTTGTGTGATACGGGCTTAAGGCACCGTCGTAAGCACTAGCTTTGAAGCATTCATTTTACATTTATAAAACACTATAATCCCCAAAAAAATAATATCACCCAGACCAACTTAACTTGATTGTTCCTACATTTCCCAGCATTCAACAACTCAACATACAACTCACATAGGATTCCTTCAACACAGAGTTTAACCCATTTGTGAAAAGAGGAATTACAAAAGCAGAAGTATGTGCGGTAAAGTATTGTAACCGTAAAAGATCGCTGCATTGCATTCTGGTCTATTTCCTGCTCTCGTTTGATTGTTGAACCAAAACCTCACAAACAAACCACTGAATATCTGAAGTTTCTGTGAAAGCCTCTCCGTTTGATCTAAAGGTCAAACCTCTTCTCACCTGTTTCCCGTCCAGCGTGTACAACCTCTTCACGGCCCCGGAGTCCAGCTTGATGGCCTCCGTGATGTCGGCCAGCACCTGATTGAAGGAGTGCGCCGTCTTCTTGTTCAGCAGGATCCTCACCGCCTTGCGAGGCTTCACGCCGCTGCGGATCACCGTCACCAGCTTGGGCTTGATGAACTCTTTTCCCTCTCTGCTCTCTCTGCCCTCTCTGCCCTCGCGGCCTTCGAGGCGATCTTTGGAGAAACCGCCGCCGGTGCTCGCCGACACCCCCGCGGGCGCCGTGGGGGGCCGACTCAAACTTGCAGCTCCGGCTCCGGCGCCAGAGCCGGAGCCGGAGCCGGCAGCGGCACCTGGCTTCCAGCTCTGGACGGAGATCTTCATGTAGTCGACCTTTCGGTAAGGCTCGTTGGAGGCACAAATGTAGCACTCGCCTGAGCAGAGAGAGAGAGAGAGAGAGAGAGAGAGAGAAACAAGTTATACTACTGCATACCCAACAAAATACTGTCGGAAGTAAAGTACTGCAAAAACATATTTAGTTTCATATTCAAGCATTCAGAGATGGTGCGCTCAACAGGTGGCAGCATCCGGTTCTGGCAAGTGAAGCCAAAGTGGAAGCGTCTTAAAGCTGCATTCTCTCTCCTGACCACCAGGGGGAGACTCCTCTGGTTGTATAGAAGTCTATGCTTCATGTGTTAAAGCTGCATTATCTCTCCTGACCACCAGGGGGAGACTCCTCTGGTTGTATAGAAGTCTATGCTTCATGTCTTAAAGCTGCATTCTCTCTAATGACCACCAGTGGTGACTCCTCTGGTTGTATAGAAGTCTATGCTTCATGTGTTAAAGCTGCATTCTCTCTAATGACCACCAGTGGTGACTCCTCTGGTTGTATAGAAGTCTATGCTTCATGTGTTAAAGCTGCATTCTCTCTAATGACCACCAGTGGTGACTCCTCTGGTTGTATAGAAGTATATGCTTCATGTGTTAAAGCTGCATTATTTTAAATGTATGACTAAACTAGAATAATCTATTTTTTAACCTGTACATTTATGACACGATAATCTACATTATCTTGTACATTTGTGGGGGTTTTCCTGTATATTTATAACTTTAATCCTCAGAGTTTTTCCTCTGAATATTTCCACCCTCCCTCTGTAATTGCGTCTGTTATTTTACCGACAATGGTCCTAACACACTGTTAGGTCATCACAGAGTTGAATCCGTTCTTTACTGTATTTCTCACCATGTGGAGGAATAATCTATCAAACCTACACAGGAGAGGGTTTAGCAAACAGTCAACCACAATAATGCTTTTATAAATTTATCTCTGAGTGATGTAGCTTTGATATATTAAAAGTTTTGTATTCAAATTTGAGATAATTAAAAGTCACCGGCAGCTTGCAGCCAATCACATGTACAGTAGCCGCCAGTCACTCCTGTTTTACCTTATATGGTCACAAATGTCTCTCTCTCTCTCTCTCTCTCTCTCTCTCTCTCTCTCCCTCATTCTCTCTTCTCTATGTGTGTGTATATATATATATATATATATATATATATATATATATATATATATATATATATATATATATATATATATATGTTTTAATCTGGAGGCAGAGCTCACTATCTTTCCTCTTATTTTCTCACACTAACCTGTCAGCCTCCGTAAACCTCAAAAACACACCTTCCTCTTCCTCTTTTTGTTATCTCTATCACGTGTTCACACAAACACACATAGTGTGTGTGTGTGTGTGTGTGTGTGTGTGTGTGTGTGTGTGTGTGTGTGTGTGTGTGTGTGTGTGTGGACAGATGGGACTCTAACCATTAAAGCTGAAAATAGGGCTGAGCGGTAGTTCAAGATATGAAATTACCTATATCGTGATATTGTTATTAAGATATGAAAATTAACTACCTATATCGAGTATATATAATATGTATCTTTATCAGATATGAAAGGACCTATGTTGTAATGTAGTTGCCGAGATATGAAAGGATTTATATGGTGATATGAATAGTTAATGACATGAAATTGTTATTGTTATTGACATGTAAAAAACCTATACTGTGATATTTGCAGTTATGAAGATGTAAAAGGACCTATATCGAGATATGTTTTGTTAGTAACATGTCAACTTACATATATCGTGATATGTCTTGCTATAAAGAATGAAAAGATAACCTTGGCTGCAGAGAAAGGTTCTTCATTTTTTGTCGGTTAGTGTGTTTTTCATAATGCTGCATTCATGTCAAACAGGAGTTATGTAAACACCAGTTCCTGACTGGTAAATACTCACGTAAGAAATACAAGTCTAGGAAAATACAATGTCTATGTTGATCACTTAATCATAGACACTTGACTGAAACAATTTAAAATAAAATTCTAAATGGGAATCTTAAGCCTCCTACGTTTCCCTCTCTGGAGTTCATGAATTCCACAAAGAGAGATGCATCTGTCTTTGTGTGCGTCTGGCTGAGCGGCTTCCTGCTCATTAGTGGACATTACCGCCAGAAGCTCATCGATATTGATGGAAAGTGATGTTACTCAGCTGGTCTGTTTCCTTCTCCAAGACTCCGGACAGAGGAGAAGCAGACGCACCAGACTTCATGCTGAGATTATGGTCATTGTATGCATAAGGACATCAGACAAGGCTTCAGATTCACTGTCAGATAACATCTCCAGGCTCTAGCATTATATGAATTCAACTATTGTAAAAAATGTTTTTAAAGTTTGATTTTCAATATAAAAGCACTATAAAATCATACTTTGTATGGTTTCTGGATGGATTATCAACTTATGATGTGCAAAAATAAATAATTTAAGTGGGTTTGCAAAGACAGAGCGCAGAGAGGAAGGAGGCAGTGAGGCAGTTTAAAGAGAACAGATCAATTGATTGATTGACGGAGAGAGTGGCAGGTAGTGTGGACAATCTGGGCTCGGTGGCAGTTAATGTGATGGTACAGAACAGCCGCAGGCCTCCGGGGTTTTATTAGTCATTAAAGAGGAGATGGGACAATTAGTTTAATAGTGTTGGTCCTAAATAAAACATGTGTCACGATATGCTGTGTATCAAGAGAGAAGTAGAGTCCTTTTCTCATAGACTTCTTCCCCTGGTGGTCAGGAGAGAGAATGCAGCTTTAAGACATGAAGCATATACTTCTATACAACCAGAGGAGTCACCCCTGATGGTCAGGAGAGAGAATGCAGCTTTAACACATGAAGCATAGACTTCTATACAACCAGAGGAGTCACCCCTGATGGTCAGGAGAGAGAATGCAGCTTTAACACATGAAGCATAGACTTCTATACAATCAGAGGAGTCGCCCCCTGGTGGTCAGGAGACAGAATGCAGCTTTAACACATGAAGCATAGACTTCTATACAACCAGAGGAGTCACCCCTGATGGTCAGGAGAGAGAATGCAGCTTTAAGACATGAAGCATATACTTCTATACAACCAGAGGAGTCACCCTGGTGGTCAGGAGAGAGAATGCAGCTTTAACACATGAAGCATATACTTCTATACAACCAGAGGAGTCACCC
>NC_136591.1:41353926-41386426 GCF_910589615.1 Taurulus bubalis | reverse complement strand
GCCAGTTTCTTGCATCCCTGAATTAGTGTACAGAAGGTATAGGCTTAGAATAATGAGCAGGAAGCATTGTGTCCCAACTCAGACTGATGGAGCAGCAGTGCAAAGCATTACCTCAGCGTTTCGAGTCTGCAGTATTGACTCGAAAGTCCATCACAGAGCAGCGTTACTCCTGAATCTTTCAGGTCATTGTTGCTCAGATCCAGATCTCTCAGAGGTAAGTAGGGGAACTTGAGGCCAAAGGCCAGATACTTAATCCACTCCTCGTTCACTTTGCAGTCTGCAAGTCTATGGGGTGGATAATGGGGTTATTATACAACAAAGATTAAACTGCGTGAAGATATACATGAAATAAGACAAGATTAACATCTGCTATTTGGGAGGGAAATAACTAATGCAACCAGATTATGTTACGTATTATAGAAAAGGTGAACTTGCATGGCCTTTCTGCTGCTCTTCACAGCTGGTATCAGCCTCCTTCGGCCTTCCTCCGATGTGTTGTAACTCTTCAAGTCCAACACATCCAGATCGTTCTTTGATATCTGCAGCATGTAGGCCAGCGCAGAGCAGTGCAGGGGAGTCAGCTCTGTTTTAGAACCATCGGACGACTTGAGATATTCTTCAATCTCAGCTTTGACTTTGTGGTCTCTCATCTCGACCATATTTTGGAAGAGGTTGATGCAGCTGTCTGGAGAGACAGTCTTTCTTCGGATGGCTTTGAGCCAAGTCAAGATTTTCTTCTCGGTATCTTGGCTGGAGTCCGGCGGCGTCAGCAGACCCTGAAGGACTTTCCGGTTTGATTCCACCATGAGGCCGAGGAGGAATCGCAAGAAGAAGTCCAGGTGGCCGTTCTTATCCTCCAACACTTTGTCAACTGTCATCTTTAGAAGATCAAGTAAAGTATGTTCTTTGTCCTCCAGATTGAGGAAGTTGCCGAGCTCTTTTGTGTTCTTGTTTGTGAAACAGTCAATGACAAAAAAAGCTGCGAAGAACTCCTGAATGGTCAGGTGCACAAAGAAGAAGACCTTTTTCTTGGAGAAGACTCGTTCTTCCCGAAGAACGGTGGTGCAAAATCCAGAGTAGATGCTTGCTTCTGCTATGTCAATGCCACATTCTTCCAGGTCTTCCTCGTAGAAGATGAGGTGGATCTTCTGCAGCTGAACAAATGCAAGCTTACCGAGTTTCAGAAGGAATTCCTTGTTTGTCTTCTGGTCATATTTTCTGTGTCTGAGTTTTTTCTGGGTAATCAGCAAATGCGCCATCATCTCGGTCAGAGTTTGAGGAGTTTCGGCTTTCTCGTCTCCCCCGGAGATCTCCTTAAATAATACGGCAGCGATCCAGCAGAAGATTGGGATCTGGCACATGATGTCGAGACCCTGTGAGGAGCGCATGTGCGAAATGATCCCGTCAGCGAGACCCTCGTCCTGACGAAACCACTTCCTGAAGTATTCTTCTTTTTGTGGGTCACTGAACCCTCTTATCTCCGTCACCACGTCGACAAACTCTGCAGGGATCTGATTGGCTGCAGCTGGACGGGACGTTATCCAGAGGTTAGCGTTAGGCAGAAGGTTCCCCTTGATGAGGTTTTCTAGGAGGTTGCCGACAGATGTCACTTCACTGACAGATGTCACCCGTCTGGTTTTGAAGTCCAGCCGAAATCTGCCTTCATCCAGACCGTCCAGGATCACTATAACTTTGGCTTTGACAAAATCTTCCGAGTCTATCAGATCTTGGATCACGGGGTGAAAATCAGCCAGCAGATTGAGCAAGCTCTGGTTATCTGTACTCAAATTCAGCTGTCGGAAAGCGAGGTTGAAAACAAAATCAACGTCCTGGTTTTCTCTGCCCTCGGCCCAATCGAGGATGAATTTCTGCACAGAAAAGGACTTTCCGATTCCTGCGACGCCCTTCGTCAGGACCGTTCTGACCGGCGTCTCCTGGCCAGGCAAAGGCTTCAAGATGTCGCAGAGGTCGACTGATTGTTCAGAAGATCGTGGTCGCTTGGTGCGTCTGAACGAGCGCTCCGCATGTGGCCCTTCGCTCTCCGCGGTGGTGATGAAGAGTGTTGTGTAGATGCTGTTCATGGGATTCTCTTGGTCACCAAGGCCTTCCAGTGTAGAGGTAAACTTCCTCTGCATTGCTTTTTTAAGTTTTTTCTTTGCTTTTAAAAAACGTCTGCGCCCTGAAACAATAAAAAAAAAGCATGGTACCAAATTCCAAAATTCTGATGATAAAGGCTTCCTATCAAATATGTTTAGGTCGATCCTGCAAAAGCACAAGCAAACATTTTACCTCCAACACTGATCATGCAAGTGTTAAAGTACAGATTATTAAACTTACCAGTGTCTTCCTCAGTAGTGCTTTGGTGGTCAGGATCTTTTCTGAGTTTCTTTTTAGACTGTTTTTCTGTCAGCTGGCTGGAGGGTGATACATTATTTCATTTATTTTTTAAATTTATGACAATTAAAATGCGTCAAAGTGCTCCGTAGAACGAATCTGTGATTAACCGTGATGTGTTTTTAGATGCGTGATGTTCTGTTTGCAGAATACTATTCAATACAATTACCTTTGTGTTTTATTACCAGCAAACCAGACCGGCTCGAACATGGACCCATCACTCTTCAGAGAAACGCAGCTGGGAGCCGAGGACTCGGCTTCACTCGCCTGTGAACTATTGAGAGAAGAGAGTAAATATATATAAATACATGTACAGTATATGCATTTATGTATAAATGTATATATACACACACATATATACTGTATGTGTATATATATATTTCAATAAACAAACATTATATATATATGTATGTATATATGTAGATACATATTGTATATATAAATATGTATATATACATATGATATATACTTATGATTGGCTGAAAATACATTTATTTAAATTACCTTTGTGTCTTATTACCAAACCAGACTGGCTCGAACATGGATCCATCACTTTTCATAGAAACACAGCTGGGAGCCGAGGACTCGGCTTCACTCGCCTGTGTACTATTGAGAGAAGAGAGTAAATATATATAAATACATGTACAGTATATGCATTTATGTATAAATGTATATATACACACACATATATACTGTATGTGTATATATATATTTCAATAAACAAACATTATATATATATGTATGTATATATGTAGATACATATTGTATATATAAATATGTATATATACATATGATATATACTTATGATTGGCTGAAAATACATTTATTTAAATTACCTTTGTGTCTTATTACCAAACCAGACTGGCTCGAACATGGATCCATCACTTTTCATAGAAACACAGCTGGGAGCCGAGGACTCGGCTTCACTCGCCTGTGTACTATTGAGAGAAGAGAGTGAAGATATATATATATATATATATATATATATATATATATATATATATATATATATATATATATATCAGTGGCAGGCCGTCAGGGCCTGCTAAGCCTTCTCTGTTGGCCTAAACAGAATCACAAAGTTATAGCTATTTTATCATTTAATTGTTTTTCACAATACACTACATGTATTATAATAATTTTTCCCTATTAGCTTATTTTCTGATTTCACAGCTCCTGTCTTCCTCTGTTGCTCTGCTTCCAGCCTGCATCGCCTGAAGCTTTTTTTTTAAGGAGAGCTCTTATCCAATCAGATTTCACCTCTATGTCTCTATGGAAGTAGAGTGGCTTCAAGCTTGCCTTTGCAGATTAAAGTACAATGACCCCCCTAAGGCTCCAAACCCTGAACCCTCAGGGACTTACTGACGTCACCTGCTAAGAGGCTGAGTGTGAGAGGCTGTGAGGGCTTGAACGGGTGTGAATATGAATGGGACAGCACTTTGCTGCAACACGTGACTACATAAACAAATGTATTTATTGTATACTTTTTATTCACAAGTCATTTTAAATGATCTATTTATTGTGATATATTTATTATATATTTTCTGCTTGCATTCCTCTGATTTCATGTGTTTTTATGTTCCATCTTTAATTCGCAATGTTGTAGTGTAAATGTATGTTATCCGGCTAAACGCCGACGTGTCTCTTTGTTTACTTTTTTTTTACGTCTCCATGCTTCCATTGGGAACTGCGTGTTTAAAGTCACATTGCTATGAACTGTGGGTAATTCCCTTGAGCAAAGCCGGCATCTACTGCTGACTTACGGAAAGGGTTCATAAAGGGCTCAAATGTCTGCCAGAGACTCAAGCACTCGACGCACCCCTAAACCCTCACGGACTTCGCGGGAGCGCACCTCAAAGTCTGTGAGTCCGTAGGGTTGGAGATTGGGATTGGGCTGTTGATTGTCTTTGTCTTCAACCAATCAGATCTTTAGTTTTACATGTTGGGCGTATTCTTTGACATGCCAGGCATGCAAGCTGGCCCAGAAGTACGTCAGCATTAACATGCGCTGTGATTGGTCAGTGGACCAGCGTGACTTCTGTCAACAGAAAGCTACCTAGCTGCTAACATAACTCAGTAGGAGTAAGAAGAGTTCAGGCTGAAACGTAAGAGAAGTTATGACATGTTTAGTGTTTTGCTTGGTGTAGTTTGTTAACACTCAATTGCTGAAGGAGGAGAAACGGACTTGCTGGTGGATTTACTGACAACGCCTTTCTCACGGAAGGTTGTGGGCATGTTTGGCGGTGATGATCCTAATATTGACTGCCACTGTCGAGCGGACTTTTTCAGCCCTAAAACGCATGGAAACCTATTCCAGAAAAGCAACTGGTCCATGGCCATCGAGAAGGAGCTGTTACTGGAACTGAAGAGCAGCGATAGACTGTACAACCGCGTTATTGAACTTTTTGTTAACAAAGAGAGGAGGATGGACTTTGTCTTTAAGTGAACAGCACCTGGTGAGTGAACTGCTTTGTGTGTTTACATCTGCAGTAGCGTTGTGTTAATGTGTCTATGGTGTTGTTTTTATTGTATAGTTAATATCGTGGCTCGTGCTCTTGAGTGTGCAGTGTTTTAGTGCCGCAGTTTTGTTGGATTGTTTTGTCATGTTGTGTTATAACTAAATGTGATGGTTCTTGTTGATGTGGACTACATGCATTGTCCTTTAACGACACAGCATCCCGTCATGTGCGTCTTTATGCATACGATATCAGACCGCACATAAGGCCCAGGTAGAAAATGCACGGCCTGCCACTGGTATTTATATATATATATATAAATTGCACACACACAGCGTGTTTTTTCCTTGTTCACAGCTACCCACTTATGATTGGCTGAAAATACATTGATTTAAATTACCTTTGTGTCTTATTACCAAACCAGACTGGTTCGAACATGGATCCATCACTTTTCATAGAAAAACAGCTGGGAGCCGAGGACTCGGCTTCACTCGCCTGTGAACTATTGAGAGAAGAGAGTGAAGATATATTTATTTATATATATATAAATACATAAATGAATACATTTTAAGAAATATATTATATTACCTGATCAGCTCACTGCTGGAGATGATTGGCTGTTCAGACTGAGGGGAATGAGAGAAGGACGAAGAGCTGGATCGCCTCCTCATCTTCCTCTTCTCGGCCATTTTCTTCCGTTGCAGCTGAAATTTTAATTTAAATTTGTTTATTTGATCATTTTCCACCTGTTTATTGTTAATTCTGGCTAATTTTAGGTACATAATCAACAACAGGAGGTCTGAACGAGCCATAGTTTTACATTTTAATGCATTTTAATTAAACCATGTGAGAGGAAGAACTAAATATCTCAAATGTTTACATAAACAATAATAACAATAATTACAGTTATGCTTTCAGCAGCATAATGTCCCAACTATATTGAAATATATAAGTTGAGATAATTGTATAGTAATATAGTATAATATTTAACAGGGCAGTTTGTGAGATTATCACATGTGTTTCTATTCAAAATGTGAAAAATACGTAATAAATAATGTAGTGAAGTAAAAAGTAAAACATTTACCTCTGAGATGTATAGTGGAAATATACAGTAGATTAAAATGGAAATACTGAGGAAAGTACATCATTTAAATGACTTTGTTACCTTCCGATGTGCAGCAGCTCCTCACTTTAGTCAAATATTGTCAGATTAATATCAAATGAGACTTTATTAATCCTGAAGGAAGTTATTGTGCCAAAGAAGAAGACGAACAAATAATAGAATAACAATATAAACGTGTATTAACAAAAGAATAACATGTATTAGGTTTATAAGAAATAATACTGAGACCAGTGCAAAACAGAATAGTAATAGCAGTGAGATCAATGTAGTTTAAAAAAATAGAAAAAGTACATTACAACAACATAAGATCAAAACAATATATATATATATATATATATATATATATATATATATATATATATATATATATATATATACACACAAAAGTGTATTATGTATTGAACTGTATTGTATGATAATGAAATAGTCGAAATGAGCCTTTACTTGCTTCCGTGTTTTAATAAATTTGAAGCTTCCTCTTTCCGGATGGATCTCTGTCGAACTCGACGTAATTATGTAACTAACATGTAATTAGCATGTAATTAGCATGTAATTACCTTTTCTCCAGCACACGAGGGCTGACGGTTGACTAACCTTCAGACTTCTGCACGCGCTTCAATGTCGCAACGACACGAGGTGTAACCCTTTGTGTGTGTGTGTGTGTGTGTGTGTGTGTGTGTGTGTGTGTGTGTGTGTGTGTGTGTGTGTGTGTGTGTGTGTGTGTGTGTACTCACACAGTGGTCAAAGAGCACGGTGCTCGTCTCCTATCTCCGGGCTACTCTCTGAACATGGAGGAGTTTGTTCATGGCGCAGTTTGTTCAGACTTTACTTTCGGTTTCGATGCCCCTCCCCCTCCCCCTCTCCCTTCAAAATAGAGGTCATGTGAGGGAAGGCGTCCAGCTGTGATCCGTGGATACAGTCAGTCACACCTGAAGGTAACACGTCCATGTTTCATACGGATCAGCGAGGCATGACAACCACAACATGTGAGGACGTTATGAATATAAAGTCATTTGAGCTGACTTTATATTCACTTTTCTCAAAAGCTGTGCAGTAAAATGTGATATGACATTTGCATTCTTGCCATAAGAGTCTCTCATGTCTCTGACTGTCCACATGAAACACTCCACTTATTGTTTTACTTAGTTTTACAATGTTATACCTTGATGGTAAATGTGTTACTATTACACCTTTCTGCACTAATGTCCATTGTCAATGCTCTTATGGTCATGTATGTTATTCCATACATGTTTATATTGTACATACTAGTTAAATGTTCATGGTGATGCTGAGTTGATTTGTCTACTCTGCTGTCTTTAATGTCTTTTTTATAATTATCATGTTTATTGTGTATAACATGTACGATGAGAGCAGAGTGTGAGTGGAAGGAGGCGGTGGACTTGGACCTGTGTGTCCTTTATTGGATATGTTTTCCTGCTGCTATGCTCCGTGGTTGATCATTAATGTCTCCGTGTTGTAGACTGTAGCCACCGCGTGGGTAACCGTGGGTAACCGTGGGTAACCGTGGGTAACCGTGGGTAACTGTGAACGTCCACGTTCCTCGGAGGAAAGCTGATTATACAAATTTAAACTTTCAATCGACGTCTAAAGACTTTCACTTCAAAATACTGTATTTAATGTTGACAAAGACTGTATTTAATGTTAACAAATACTGTATTTAATGTTGACAAAGACTGTATTTAATGTTGACAAAGACTGTATTTAATGTTAACAAATGTTGTATTTAATGTTGACAAAGACTGTATTTAATGTTGACAAATACTGTATTTAATGTTAACAAAGACTGTATTTAATGTTAACAAATACTGCATTTAATGTTAACAAATACTGTATTTAATGTTGACAAATACTGTATTTAATGTTAACAAATACTGTATTGTTCTCATGCTGAATATTTTATATATAATACTAATATATACATTTAAACAGTCCTCAAATCTAATTACCTACTCTTTTTCTTTAATAATCCACAAACTGTTTTTATTTTATTCTTTCATTTGTTTTACATTTTAGTTCAAAGTTATTACATTCTGTATCGCATAAAACCACAAAAATACAAATCTGCCTCAGAGGGCTTCAGATATATTTATTAAATATTAGTAAACAAACAGGAACGCTTTATTTTACTGCAACACTGAACGCACCACAACAACAACAGATCATAAACAAAGATTACTGTGAATATAAAGCCAGCGGTGAAGCAACAATAAATAAGTTATAAATCAGATTTATTATTATACACACTTAATATACAACGAGGCAATAAACACGCCTCCACCTGAATAATGTTAAAAATCACAATATTATAGAGAATTATATGACAACAGAATAGTTATGGCAAACTATTACAATGATAGATATATATATATATATATATATATATATATATATATATATATATATATATATATATATATATATATATATATCATTGAGCTTTAGTTGAAAACCATATGACCGGATGTGTGTGTGTGTGTGTGTTTGGATGTTTGCAGGAGCTTTGAGAATATAGCTTTATTGATCAATACAAATATGAACTTTAAACTCAGTAATAAGACACATAACTCGTTAATACTTCATGAATATGCGGTGATGTCACACCTTTAGACCTTTAGTTCTTTCCACTGGAAGAAAACTGATTGTATTTCTTTATTTTAGTTTGAATGCGGCTTCATGTTGTGGGATGTAATGAACAACTCAGCCTCTAGGGGCCGCTAGTGCTGTTCTAAACGGTTTATCGTCTTTACAGCTGCAATACTTTACGTATTAAACATTATAATAAATACACAATGTGGCTGAACGCATATGGGATGAATGATGATTATATTCATTCATCTGCTGCTCCGACAGCCTCTTCTGGTTCCTCCTTGGTTTATGTGTGATGGGGCATTTTAATAACGTGTTACTGCATATTTTAACATGGTATGTTGAGTGTCTTTAAAAATAAATAAACTTAAATAAAGATAAAAGTACCAGAAGGACAAATAAGTATTTGTGTCCATACAGTCTATAATATAGTCTATAAAATATAGCATTTCGACCTGAATAAATTCACAATGACAGGTCTCTCTCAGATGATGGTGATGGTGGTGATGGTGGTGATGAAGATGAAGACGCCCCTCAGTGGTCAGTGTGCTTCAGGCTCGTCCCGCGATGGAGAGGCATCGTGCTGTTGGAGAGAGAGCCAGAATAACACCAACAGCACAGACAGGACTGAGAGAGAGAGAGAGGGAGAGGGGGGGGGGGGGAGAGAGAGAGAGGAGGGGGAGAGAGAGGGGGGGAGAAAGAGAGAGAGAGGAGGGGGAGAGAAAGAGAGAGAGCGAGGAGTGGGAGAGAGAGAGAGAGAGAGAAGGAGAGGGAGAGAGAGAGAGAGAGGAGGGGGAGAGAAAGAGAGAGAGCGAGGAGGGGGAGAGAGAGGGGGGGAGAGAGAGAGAGAGAGAGAAGGAGAGGGAGAGAGAGAGAGAGAGGGGGGAGAGAGAGCGAGAGAGCGAGGAGGGGGAGAGAGAGAGAGAGAAGGAGAGGGAGAGAGAGAGAGAGAAGGAGAGGGAGAGAGAGAGAGCGAGAGACAGAAGGAGAGAGAGAGAGAGAGGGGGGAGGAGAGGGGGGGAGAGAGAGAGAGAAAGAGAGAGAGGGAGAGAGAGAGAGAGAAGGAGAGGGAGAGAGAGAGAGAAAGAGAGAGAGGGAGAGAGAGAGAGAGAAGGAGAGGGAGAGAGAGAGACAGACAAAAGGAGAGAGACAGACAGAAGGAGAGAGAGACAGACAGAAGGAGAGAGAGACAGACAGAAGGAGAGAGAGAGACAGAAGGAGAGAGACAGAAGGAGAGAGACAGACAGAAGGAGAGAGACAGACAGAAGAAGAGAGAGACAGAAGGAGAGGGAGACAGAAGGAGAGGGAGACAGACAGAAGGAGAGACAGACAGAAGGAGAGAGAGACAGAAGGAGAGAGAGACAGAAGGAGAGAGACAGACAGAAGGAGAGAGAGACAGAAGGAGAGAGACAGAGAGAAGGAGAGAGAGACAGAAGGAGAGAGAGACAGAAGGAGAGAGACAGAAGGAGAGAGACAGAAGGAGAGAGAGACAGACAGAAGGAGAGAGAGACAGAAGGAGAGAGAGACAGACAGAAGGAGAGAGAGACAGAAGGAGAGGGAGACAGACAGAAGGAGAGAGAGACAGACAGAAGGAGAGAGAGACAGACAGAAGGAGAGAGAGACAGAAGGAGAGAGAGACAGACAGAAGGAGAGACAGACAGAAGGAGAGAGAGACAGACAGAAGGAGAGAGAGACAGAAGGAGAGCGAGACAGAAGGAGAGAGAGACAGAAGGAGAGAGAGACAGACAGAAGGAGAGACAGACAGAAGGAGAGAGAGACAGACAGAAGGAGAGAGAGACAGAAGGAGAGAGAGAGACAGACAGAAGGAGAGAGAGAGACAGACAGACAGACAGACAGAAGGAGAGAGAGACAGACAGTTTGATTAAAGGGGAAGTCCAGTGATTTAGTCGTGCACTTCCATTTAGTTTAAATGGACGATTTATACATATTTAGTATGTAACACCTGATCCTACATTTCCCACAATGCAACATCTCCTTTGAGTCAAAGGCTTTGACCCTCCCTCCTGTACAGAGAGCTGTAGGAACGATTTCAACAGAACCAACCAACATATTATGTATGAACTCCCATGCTCTCACATTTAAATACTGCACAATTAATGTTTAACATGAATACAAATGTGTAAAACACCTAAATACATTTTAAAAAAATATTCCGAAATAAGATGATTAACAGGTACAAAGGTTATAAACGCTACAGTATATTATATATATATATATATATATATATATATATATATATATATATATATATATATAAATATACACCTTATTCTTTACCTGAACTAGAGCACTTCAGCATTGCGTCATTGTGTAATCTTACTTCCGGTTTAGACCGGAAGTAAGGTCACCGAAGCCCTGAGCCACAGAAAGCACATGTCCACAGTGTGTTTGTACTTCCTCTCACTGCCAGTAGGGGTCGACAAAGCTCCACGCCGTGTGTTTGAGTGTTAAATAATAATAGTATAGTTCATATAATAATAGTTAACAATACAGTTATATTCAATCTAAACGTAATAAATGTCAGACTTTAAAAGCCTTGGAGTGCCCCTTTAAGCAGACATGTCGCTGCTCACTTCACACAAGTCTTTCTTATCAAAAAGGGCCACGACCTTTTCTATGTTTACCACTCCCACAACATGCATCTGTGTCTCACGCCCTTTGACCCGCGACATGGTGGTGATGTCACTCTGACATTCACCCCCATCAGCGCTCCGGCCGCCTTTCTTTCTCTTTGTGTTGTTTTTTACCTTGAAGCAGTTTTTGAACTTCTTGGAGACGAAGTAGAGGATTATGGGATTGATGCAGGAGTTGATGGTCGCCATGTTGTTGCTGAGGTAGTCGAGCACCAACAGGAAACTGCAACCACAGAAGAAGAAACGCATATCAGCTGTGAGTGGGAAGGGGATGAAAAACACCATCTGAAAAGTTCTGCTTGCACATGTTTTTGTGAAATAGGATCATGTGTCATAAACCTCCTGATGTTCTAACTAACAATATTCACATATAACTCTCCCCTCTTTCACAATCCAGGAACAGGAACAGCACTCAGGACTATGCATTACTGTTATTTAACATTTCCCTCTCCTTTGTTGAGAACTTGTTTTTAAAACGGTATCTAAAGGTGTGATGTTACCACCTTTCTGTACATATTACTAACTTTCTGTACATATTACTAACTTTCTGTACATATTACTACCTTTCTGTACATATTACCACCTTTCTGTACATATTACCACCTTTCTGTACATATTACTACCTTTCTGTACATATTACCACCTTTCTGTACATATTACTAACTTTCTGTACATATTACTAACTTTCTGTACATATTACCACCTTTCTGTACATATTACTAACTTTCTTGTACATATTACTACCTTTCTATTCATATTACTACCTTTCTGTACATATTACTACCTTTCTATTCATATTACTACCTTTCTGTACATATTACCACCTTTCTGTACATATTACTAACTTTCTGTACATATTACTACCTTTCTGTACATATTACCACCTTTCTGTACATATTACTACCTTTCTGTACATATTACTAACTTTCTGTACATATTACTACCTTTCTGTACATATTACTAACTTTCTGTACATATTACCACCTTTCTGTACATATTACTAACTTTCTTGTACATATTACTACCTTTCTATTCATATTACTACCTTTCTGTACATATTACTACCTTTCTATTCATATTACTACCTTTCTGTACATATTACTACCTTTCTATTCATATTACTACCTTTATTGTTCATATTACTACCTTTCTATTCATATTACTACCTTTCTTGTTCATATTACCACCTTTCTGTACATATTACTACCTTTCTTGTTCATATTACTACCTTTCTGTACATATTACTACCTTTCTTGTTCATATTACTACCTTTCTGTACATATTACTACCTTTCTATTCATATTACTACCTTTCTGTACATATTACTACCTTTCTATTCATATTACTACCTTTATTGTTCATATTACTACCTTTCCATTCATATTACTACCTTTCTTGTTCATATTACTACCTTTCTGTACATATTACTACCTTTCTTGTTCATATTACCACCTTTCTGTACATATTACTACCTTTATTGTTCATATTACTACCTTTCTGTACATATTACCACCTTTATTGTTCATATTACCACCTTTCTGCACATATTACTACCTTTCTTGTTCATATTACCACATTTCTTGTACATATTACCACCTTTATTGTTCATATTACCACCTTTCTGCACATATTACTACCTTTCTTGTTCATATTACCACCTTTATTGTTCATATTACCACCTTTCTGCACATATTACTACCTTTCTTGTTCATATTACCACATTTCTTGTACATATTACCACCTTTATTGTTCATATTACCACCTTTCTGCACATATTACTACCTTTCTTGTTCATATTACTACCTTTCTTGTACATACTACCACCTTTCTGTACATATTACCACCTTTCTTGTTCATATTACCACATTTATTGTACATATTACCACATTTCTTGTGCATATTACCACCTTTATGCACATATTACTACCTTTCTTGTTCATATTACCCCCTTTATTGTACATATTACTACCGTTCTACTACCTTTCTTGTATATATTACCACCTTTATTGTACATGTTACTACCTTTCTACTACCTTTCTTACCACCTTATGTATAGTGTTTTTATATTTTCTTTTTTTTTCTTTCTTATTTTAGTGTTTGTTTTTCTCCTAAACTCTTGAGCCCCGCATAATAATTCCAACGTGTCTGGACTGTTGGTCTATGCACAAATGGCAAATAAAAAAACCTTGAGGCTTGTTTTTGGTGGACGAGAGTTCTCCCCCTTACTTTAACAGTTGGCAGCGGTGTGCATCATGGGATTTGTAGGCGGTCCTCTTCAGCAGGCGGCTCAGGTGAAGCGGAAACCAGCACAGAGCGAAGATCAGCACCAGGCAGAACACGGCCTTCGCTACTTCTCGACGCTGCGGAGAGAAACGAGAAGACGGTCGTCAAACACGCCTTCATACCTACCGTGTGTGTGTGTGTGTGTGTGTGTGTGTGTGTGTGTGTGTGTGTACCTGCTTCAGGTGCTCACTCAGTGCGATCCTCAGGCTTCCCTTCTGGTGCCGGAGCATCTCGCAGGTCATCAGGCCGTAGAAGACGGCGGAGCAGACCAGAGGAACGCAGAAGTAGAAGCCGAACAGCCACCAGTCCTTCGCGTCCCGGTAGAACTGAAACACGTCGACGGTATTATGTTATATTATTTATTATGAAATGTCAAACTCTTGAATCCAGAAGAAGAAAAAGGTCCTTTCTGAAGCTCTATCAAAGCTTTCAGTGATTCTCTAAGATCTAGAACCTCAAAGAACCGTGGAACCCTCTCCCAGTTAACCTCCTAGAACCTCTGGACATCACGTAATGGAACCCCCCACTTCCCATCTTTTATTAGAACACGGTAGAACCTTCAGATGGTAGAAGAGAACCGCCTTCAGCTGCCAGAACCACTGGGTTCTTTGGTTTGGAACTAGAAGAGGTAGCCCTTTAGACCCGAACCCTAACCCCTAATCCTATTTATTGTTTGAGTTGTGTTTAGAGGTTGTACATGGGGATTATATATTATTGTAGCCCTGATTTTTATGTTTAATTTGATATCTAGCATGTTTTTTTGTGGGGGAGAGGGGGGGGGGGATTTATACCATGTTTTTTCTTGATTTGTACCTTGTAACCTTAAATAAAATGGCAAACAGGTAAATTAAGACACTGAGGGCGTTGTGATTGATTACGTTTCGACTGATTTGAGAGAGAAAGGACACGTCCTGCCAGCAGGTCAGCTGACCCAGGATCAGCTTTGAGATCCTGGACCCACGTCCCAGATGTAAACAGGAAATGATGTTCTAAACGGTCCGAGTTAAAGAGACCGCGCCCTGAAAAGACAACAACAAAGAGCTCATGGAAACGGACCAAAGGCACCATTTACTGTCCCCACGGCGTCCCTCCATCCATCAGACGGACCGGGCACAGACCCACTCTGTGCCTTCAGTTAAAACACTTTCATTGTTTAAAGTCCACTCTCAATTCTTAAATATACGATAAACTGTTGTATTTTACATGAATCGTGTCAGTTATATATAGGTATTCAGATCCTGTATTACAAGCAAAAGTACTAATACCTCACTGTGAAAATATTCCAGCTTCAGAAATAAAAACCTGCATTCAAAACCTCATTGAAGTCAAAGTATTGATTGATCCGTTAAACTGCAATATTCTGCATTAATGTCTCTGTTGCATGTTTTTAACTTTAATCTACATTAATGCATCATATTCTATAAGATCAGCCAGCGACTAGAAATGGAATTCGTCAAGTACAAGTACCTCAAACATGTACCTCTAGTACGAGAGTATAGTTCACACACACACACACCACACACACACTCACGGTCATGAAGGGCGTCTTGGGCTGCAGCATGCAGGTGGTCATGGTAACGTTCCTGTACTCGAAGGTGACCATGTCGAAGCCGACGGCCTCCGGCACCGCCAGAACCCCGGACAGCAGCCAGATGCCCACGATCTCCACCGCCGTCACCGTGGGAACACCGGTGCCCTGAACCCGGGACCAGGACGCCACCGCTCGGTACCTGGACAGGTAATTATTATCATTCATTCTGAACGAGGTCGTCAATTTATAATGAAGTCATTATTTTTAATTGGATACCAATGGGCTGTTTTGGTTGTTCTTAAGGGCATTCGTGGTTGTTATTGTTATTATTTTTAAAGCTGCATTCTCTCTCCTGACTACTCTGGTTGTATAGAAGTCTATGCTTCATGTGTTAAAGCTGAATTCTCTCTCCTGATTGTATAGAAGTCCTCTGGTTGTATAGAAGTCTTTGAGAATATGAGCCATTGAGTCAGACCAACAGACATATGTGTGTGTGTGTCTTACCTGTCCACACTCAGAGCACACAGGTTGAGGACGGTGATGCCGACTGAAGCTTTCTGCAGGAAGGGAAGCAGCTTACAGAGGAACAGACCGAACACACTGTCGGCAAACGGCCACCGCATCGCCAGGAGCTGCACACAAACAAACACACACACACACACACACACAGATTAACATGATATCACAGAGTGTGTGCGTGTGTGTTATCTCAGTCAGTGGGATATTTTGGTGCCGTTATCAGTGTAACACTCAACCTCCTGACTGAGACACACAACA
Source organism: Taurulus bubalis (assembly GCF_910589615.1). Classification (NCBI taxonomy): domain Eukaryota; kingdom Metazoa; phylum Chordata; class Actinopteri; order Perciformes; family Cottidae; genus Taurulus; species Taurulus bubalis. Next base: position 41,370,601 of record NC_136591.1, on the reverse strand, counting down.
CACACACTGCTACCACTGGGAGGGAGGTTTGTGTCCCAGCATGCATCTCTGCTCCTCAGCTCAGGACAAAGTCACAAAGCACCGCCAGTTAATGATGATAGAGTCATTATTTAATGTTTTGAGCCACTTTAATTCCCTTTTCTCTGGCGTTAAAACACATTGGAGGGAAGACAACGAGCGTCTGCAGTGAGGATCGACCCTCCGGAGTTCTGTACCTTGTAGACGTTGATCGGGATGGCGATGGCGATGTAGATCAGGTCTCCCAGAGCCAGACTGGCTATCAGGGCGTTGGGTCCGTTCTTCATGCTCTTGTTCTGGCAGATGATCCTCAGCAGCGTGGCGTTTCCGATGATCCCCACGGCAAATATGACGCAGGACAGCACCGTGTTGATGTACTTGAAGGCGGTTTTTATGGAGGTGGCGTGCAGGCATCTCGGTGGCGACGCCGGACGAGCGCGAGCCGCCAGGGACGAGTTGGAGGACGGCGGCGGCGGCGAGTGAATCGACGGCTTCCTCTCGTGCTTGTGCTTCAGCTTGCCGGCGTGTCTCGACCACCCTTTCTCCGGAGAGGACGGCGGCTTGATCGCGGTTTCCTGCGCCCGACGAGGGGCACCGTCGGAGGCCTGGGCGCGATGGTCCGGCCCCGGCCCCGGCCCCGGTCCCGGTGGCGGTGGCGGGTCGGTGCCGCGGGGGTCGGTTGGGATCGACGGGTCAGAGAAGTTGCCGCGGCATCCGATCGGCGCGACAAACGCCAGACACCAGGCGACCAGCAGCACGGTGAACGCGGAGGGAACCCTGGAACCCACCGCTGCGACTCCAGAAACCATCCCGGAGCCTCCTGGACCTCTCGAGCGAACGTTGGAAACCGGCGGTATCTCCGGAAGTCCCGGAATTCGGGAACCTTTTTTCTTAAACTTCAAGAGGGTCTAGAAGTCCTCCAGGTTGCTCGTGGCGTAGAAGGTCTCGGGGGTTCCTCAGATTCTTTTGGGCATTCTGGGCTGAGGGGGAGATAAAGAAAACAAAGAACAGTTGTTGGTTAGAAAGCTTTGCAGAACACACACAGGTCGCTCGGTGCCGCTGGGAGTGAGAATGTGTTCCGACATCTCAGAAGTCTGAACTCTGAAGGGCGACGTTTAAACATCCGGTGTCTGTGTTGTTGGCGGGCAGAAGAAACACCGACTCATCGCCACCCTTTAGCCAACACGTTGCCAGCTGACACAACCTGCAGCTACAGAGTGAAACAAATCCAACGTTCTCTCTGTTTTTGAACCGTTTTGGTTCTCCACCAACACGGGAATATCTGTTTTTCTGCAGCTTCTTCTCTGAAAACGAGGCTCAGAGAGCTCTGAAGGGAACCAGTGTTTGAAAGATATGTTTATGACATATTACAGCCTCAATAAAGCTCATATCTGGTTTGAAGCCATTACAACTCATGTCTCCAACATATACCTTGAGCTATTGAGGGGGAAGTTATTATTTTTATATAATACACATCTGTCTGTGAGACTTCATTGTCAAACCACAAAGTTTAACTTATAATGAACTTCAACAATCATAATTTATAAAAGGTATTCATCTGTTGATTCTCTCATGAATATTAAAAAGAGACTTGTGGAACAATTTTCCCTTCAAAATTCAAGGTGCATCCTGTGACAAAGCAAGAAAATGTATTTAAATCCCACCTGTGTGTGTTCGTCCGGCTTCTTCTGTGGTTTTAGTTGAATTAAATCCAAAGTCTTCACTTCAACGTAAACGAGAGTAGAAGAGGAAGAGGAGGAAGAGGAGGAAGAGGAGTGTGCTCTGTGTCGTCGAGGCTGAACTGAAAAGAAACTGGTGAAGCCGAGCGTTCTCTCTCTCCCCCTCCTCTTCTTCTCCCCTCCTCTTCTTCTCCTCCTCTTCCTCTTCTTCTCCCCTCCTCTTCTTCTCCTCCTCTTCCTCTTCTTCTCCCCCTCCTCCTCTTCTTCTCCCCTCTTCTTCTTCTCCCCATTTGTTGCCCCTTGTCACCTCCTCCCTCTTCGCCACAGTGGCACATCTTGTAAACACTGAAGTGACTGAACTTTTACTATCCAGCACACACACACACACACACACACACACACACACACACACACACACACACACACACACACACACACACACACACACACACACACACACACACACACACACACACTTATAACCCATTTCTTCCCACTTATGAGTGTGTGTATAAAGCAGGTTGTGGAAACATTTGTCTTTACTGGAGTGTTTGAACACGACAGCAGATTGTTTACTGGAACCAGTTCTTCACCTCCTTCTCTCTGGTTACCACCCAGTAGATCTATCTATCTGTCTGTCTATCTATCTGTCTGTCTATCTCTCTATCTATCTCTCTATCTATCTCTCTATCTCTCTGTCTATCTGTCTGTCTCTCTATCTCTCTGTCTATCTGTCTGTCTATCTGTCTATCTATCTATCTATCTATCTATCTATCTATCTATCTGTCTATCTCTCTATCTATCTCTCTATCTATCTCTCTATCTCTCTGTCTATCTGTCTGTCTCTCTATCTCTCTGTCTATCTATCTATCTATCTGTCGATCTATCTGTCTGTCTATCTGTCTGTCTGTCTATCTGTCTATCTATCTATCTATCTATCTCTCTATCTATCTCTCTATCTCTCTCTCTATCTCTCTGTCTATCTGTCTATCTATCTATCTATCTATCTATCTATCTATCTATCTGTCTATCTCTCTATCTATCTCTCTATCTATCTCTCTATCTCTCTGTCTATCTGTCTGTCTCTCTATCTCTCTGTCTATCTATCTATCTATCTGTCGATCTATCTGTCTGTCTATCTGTCTGTCTGTCTATCTGTCTATCTATCTATCTATCTATCTATCTCTCTATCTATCTCTCTATCTATCTCTCTATCTGTCTGTCTATCTATCTATCTATCTATCTATCTATCTATCTATCTATCTATCTATCTATCTGTCTATCTATCTATCTATCTATCTATCTATCTATCTATCTATCTGTCTATCTCTCTATCTATCTCTCTATCTATCTCTCTATCTATCTCTCTATCTGTCTGTCTGTCTATCTATCTATCTATCTATCTATCTATCTATCTATCTATCTATCTATCTATCTATCTATCTCTCTATCTATCTATCTGTCTATCTATCTGTCTGTCTATCTGTCTGTCTATCTATCTATCTGTCTATCTATCTATCTATATAAAATTCTATCTATCCATCCATCCTTCTCTCGATCTATCACCTCTATACATCCATCCCTCCGTCCATCCCTCCATCTCTCTATACAACTCTCCATCCCTCCATCATCCATCATGACCTCTAACTTTCTCTCAGACTCAGTTCAGTTTGTTTGTTGCAGTAAAGTCAGAGATAAACAGATGAAGGGTGTACGTGACTTGAATCATGGAGCCAGATAAACACACACACACACACACACACACACACACACACACACACACACACACACACACACACACACACACACACACACACACACACACTGTAGATAGTAAATGTGAAGCGTTTACAGAGGAAAATCACTTTTCTTCGTCTCCTTTAAAAAGAAACTATAGAAACGTTGAAGTTTGTAATAAATGTGTTTAATTTGTATTAGCATCAAAATAAAAGTCAAAGCCTGTTTTTATTGCTACGTTAACCAAGTTTTACGAGCAGCACTTGTGTTCAGCTCAACAGTAGCAAAGCAGAGAATATTTATTTATATATTATTTATGTTTTTAACTCCATGTCCCGACCGCAGAGATGAAAAGGAGATTTATTGCATCGGTAAAGAAGCTTTTACTTTGAAGCAGCAACTCCTTGTTGGTTCTTCAAAAGCGCGGCTGCTTGTTGGACAAATTACATTTGGAGCTAATTAGAAACAAACCAGCGAGTGAAACCCAGACAGGAAACCAAACTTTATTACAAACAAACTCTCTGCGACTCTTTGATGAAAACATTTAATATTCGCCACGAATGGAACAAACAGTTTCCATCCCGAGATCTCCAACGTGTCCTTCACTGCAGCAGGAAGTCTGTTTCATTCTTCTTATCTTTTCTTTGACTTTCTGTTTGTCTTTTTGCTCTTTCGTCACTTTAACGATGAATAATTTCAGCGTTTAGTGCCGTGAGGTCTGAAGTCCACGACCTTTCAGAGGCAAATAAGCTGCTTTTCAACGCTTTATTTTGTCAATTAATCATTGTTGTACACAAAACTGAAAGGAAGTTTGAAACAATTCAGTAAATGTATCATTTAGAATAATTCATTGTATCATTTAGAATAATTCATTGTATCAGTAAATGTATCATTTGAGTTATTTTACATGTAAAATATGTCTTTGTTCCAGATGAAATGGTAATAATGGTGAATTAGTACTAATGTTAATGTTTAAGTACTACTGTGACTACTGTTAATGTATAAGTACTACTGTGAATAATGTTAATGTTTAAGTACTACTGTGAATACTGTTAATGTATAAGTACTACTCTGTGAATACTGTTAATGTGTAAGTACTACTGTGAATACTGTTAATGTATAAGTACTACTGTGAATACTGTTAATGTATAAGTACTACTGTGTGAATACTGTTAATGTATAAGTACTACTCTGTGAATACTGTTAATGTGTAAGTACTACTCTGTGAATACTGTTAATGTATAAGTACTACTCTGTGAATACTGTTAATGTATAAGTACTACTGTGACTACTGTTAATGTATAAGTACTACTCTGTGAATAATGTTAATGTTTAAGTACTACTGTGAATACTGTTAATGTATAAGTACTACTGTGTGAATACTGTTAATGTATAAGTACTACTGTGTGAATACTGTTAATGTATAAGTACTACTGGGCCCAGTGACGGCAGTGTCGGTCGCCAGTGTATTCGGCCCGATTCGTGTGCGAATCGGCAACCGGACGCGGGCCAACAGTGTTTCTTCCGGCGTGCCGAGCCCAAGCCGGGTCAGGTCGTTTTGGCTACCTGGGATAAGTACTACTGTGTGAATACTGTTTATGTATAAGTACCAGTGGTGGGCCGTCAGGGCCAGCTAAGTCTTCAGTGTAGGCCTAAACAGATTTGTCATGGACTTCAGCAAATCTTTAGTTTGACAAGCTGGGCGTATTCTTTGACGTGCAGCGCCGGAGAAATGGCGTGGAAGTATATGATTGGTCAGTGGCCCAGCGTGATCATGAACATGCGCTGTGATTGGTCAGTGGGGCACGAAGCTACGAGAAAACTTGCGCCCAGCTGTTTAACAGCTGATAGAGTCTATGGCTCCTCTGACGGTGATTTTAGATAAGATGCCAATTTGCATTAAAAAGCATAAGAAATGAGCTTGTTTATGAGAACATGTTGACAGGGGATTATCCCCCTGGACCTCCCACAGAACATATCCCATTTCTAGAGTTGGTTTATTTACACTTAGAAGCTGTGACTAAAAGAGGCCGGGCCATGGCATCAGAGGTGGAAGCTTCAGTAAAGAACGGCTCCGCAATGTCAGGTGGTCGGTTGGCGGAAGAACTAGAAGAAGCAAAAGACAAATGTTTTCCAAGGTCTGTTTATTGTTCTATGTGAATCACTTAATGTCCTCATTGTTCTATTTCAAGTAAATGAATTGGTTCTCAGAATGTATTCAGTATTCAATACATATTCTCAGAATTGTATTATTTTTTTAACCCTCCCGTTGTCTTGGGGTCAAAATGACCCATCAACACACATATACACTCGTAGACGGGTCATTTTGAGCCCAAGACAACAGGAGGAAACGTCTTTTCTTCCAACATGGCTGTAAAATGTTTGCAATAGATGTATTATAGAAACATATGACTCTTCGTTTTTAACCGTTTTCTCTTGGCCTATACCAAGAGTCCCTCACCGAGTCCATCCAGCTGTTGTACTCCTTCCTCTGTTGGCAACGTGGCCCACCAAACGCCTTTTTCTCTTCTGCCGAATTAGGCATGCTCCTCTGCTGAGTCAGAAATGGCCAGATTGTCCTGTCAAGACCGGGTGTGGTGAGCAGAGACTCAGGCGCAGAGGAAAATGACAGGAGGCACATTTGAGGGGAAAAATCCAAAGCGTACTTGAAGTCAAACTTCAAAACAAAACAAAACTAGGAACTTGTCCAGGGCCCTATTTCTCGTACCTGGCTAAACAGCAAATGTCCTAATCTCCATCTTAAATTAGCGAGATGATTGACATCAGGCTATCTGGGTTTCTTCACGGCTGATTCGCGCTGAAACGTCTCGTTAATTCTAGCCAGACGTCAGTCATCTGGATAAATGCGCCGCTCCTCTTCAGAAGGATAATAATGGAGCACTGACACCACCATGTTCTAACAGTACAATGGACAATAAACTCAGAGGAACCTCTTTTTATTTCTCTGCTGAGAAGCAGGAGATGATCATGAAGGCATATGAGGAAGTCAATACCGTAGTCATTCACAGCAAACGCGTTGCGAATATTCCAACGTTTTTGCAACATTGTTGCCGTGAACGCAACTTTAACTCCGCCCCCTCTGCGAGACATAAACGTCGCAAATATATCAGACAAGTTAAATGCGTCAGTGTTGGGAAAATGTATCGGCTAATTTGAAGTGCTTCATCACCCAAATCAATCAGATTATATTTACGAATAAGTATATACTTATGAGGATATATGTACTGTATGCGCGTATGAATCATGAACTATATATGTATATATGCATGTATGTGTAGATGACCATATAACTAGGAGTTTGAATATGTGTATGGGCGGATCAGTATGTATGTATTATTAATAATCAGAAATCCAATCAATTGAAGCAGTGAAAATAAATTGTGTGTGATTCTCTGTATTCTCATCACGATCACCTTATTCATATTCTCCAATAATGATATGTATGGTGTACTAATAACACTGTCATATAATTATGATGCTTTCAACACATCCATAAGTTTCTTAAGAGCTAAATAAACTTAAGAACAGCGGCATGCAGCGGCTGATAGTCTGTGTCTGAGGTGATCAGCTGCGCCTGTGGTGATCAATGTCCGCGGCTCGAGAAGCTCTCTAAATAAATAATTTCTTGCCGGCAAAATCTATATCGCCGCGTACAGAAAGTCATGATAATGTAAAGGATGGATCCTGGTGATCTGAAAGAACTCTCTCCCTATAAAACTAATATAACTAATATCGCTCCTTCATCAATGAGGAAGGGAGCTGCCTTTTTGTCCGTGGGAGTGTCCAGCTTATCCAGTGAAGTTCAGTAAGCCTGTCCGGGAGCAGGTTTACATTTTTGGATGTGTTGCTATGGTGATTGATCTAAGCTTGCTTCGAGAAACCGAGAAAGCCTGACCTACGTCATCTTATCCTGACAATTAGCCGCTAACTCAGTAAGCCAGGTAGGACACACACACACACACACACACACACAACCAACAGGGTGTTACAGTCACGCTACAGTTACTTATATTAAGGCCCAACAGATGTGTAAGCTGGTCATATCTAAATGTTTGATTATTGAATGTTCTATGTATTAATACAGTCAAAGTGATGTTTGGTACACAACGAGAAATTAACAATAAAGCTGACTTTGACTCTGCGTTTGTCTTCATGATCGTTTGTTCTTGCCACTTTAAATGTTGCAAACCGCAAGGAACTGTGGGGCGGAATTATCTCCTTTCCTTTGGTAAAGGAAGGTCCAGTGTTTCCTATGCTAAAGGAGCTAGGTAAGGAAGCGTTGAAGCTCTGATTGATAAACACAAAGGGGGCCTCCCAAGTCTCCTAATTCTGTCCCGTTTCATTCACTTGCGCCTTTTCCTTGCGTCCTTGTCCCTCCCACCAGGGATGCAAGAAGAGACGCAAGGAAACCAAGTGAGGAAAGGAAACGAGCAAACGTGCTTCAAGAGAAATGAGGCAACCTTTCCTCTGAAGCGTCACGTGAAGCGTCACATGAAGCGTCACGTGAAGCGACGTCTGTTTCTGATGACGGAGGATCAGCTGATCACAAAAATTTGAATACTACAGCGTACTACAGAAACGGTTTCATCACTTCATATATATGTACATGTATATTTAGTTTCCATCCTGCCAAGGACAAAACTTTATTAATTCTACAGTTAACGTGTTTCTATAAATGTTCTTGAGGCTTGTTGTTGACCCTTCATGTTCCAGTCATCAGACTCTGTTGTGAGCTGAAGTACATGAAGAACTGTGACACAGAAAGCTCATTCAAAGGTTTTATTGAAGCAAAAGAAGCATCATCACAAGGAAAACACACCAAAAAAACACCTTCAGAATTATGATGTGAAAACTACAGAAGAATGCTCTTCAATCTGAGAAATAAATGTGCTAACTATAGAACCCTGGAGGGTCCTCGGCTCGTCCCCAGAGGAGAACCCACTTTGGTTCCTGGTAGAACCTTTCATAAAGGTTCCCTTTCAGAGGGTTCTACCTAGAACAAGGCATCAAGAGTTTTACCCAGAAACAAATGAGAAGTTTCCACCCAAAGGTTCCACAGAGAACCCTCACATGGTGGAACGCTTTAACCAGAATGTGAGGGATGTCAGCTGGTGAAGCTAACGTGTACAGAGCTTATGGACTCTAGTTAGTGAACACAACCTGATAGAGACGAGCACATGCATCCTGTCCCCAGCAGGAACATCACTTTATGATATTCATAGGTCCCTTGGATTCACAGTTGCATATTCTAGTTTTGTATTTCATGTTCTCAATCTGGTGTTGTAATCACCTCAGTAACATTACAGGCCAGGGCACTACGTCTAAGAGATATTCACACAACATTGCCTTTCTACAACAGAACCTTATTTCTCTGAGTGTAGAAACTACAGCTGACAGATGAATGTAGTGGAGTAAAAGTCTAAAGGACTATGACATGGAAACAGGGTACTTCACAGCAAACAGTACTTGGGTATTTTGGTTCTTTCTACCATTGATTGAGAGAAAGAGGAAGAAGAAAAGGAGGAAGAGGAGGAGAAAGGAAGCCTCTGACCAGAGTAGATTGAAAGAACATTACAGCTCATCTCTTCTCTCCTTCCCGGTCTTCTTCTCTTCCTTGTGGAAGACCTTTCCATCCGCCTGCTTCTTCCAGCTCAGCTTGACGTCGTCGTTCAGCCCCTGGTCCTTCAGCTTCAGTTTGAGCTGAGAGACAAAAACATTGAGAGAAGAAGTCTTCAGTAAAGCTGTTGTTCCTTTACATTTCCTTCCTTACCTTTCCTTCCACTGCACACAGCACCTTTACATGGTTCTGATAGTCCACTACCTCACATGTATCACCTGCTGGTTCTGTTGTTAATGAGAGGAAGACGTACCTGCTTCAAGAGGCCCTCCATCACCACAGGGTCATTCAGGTCCAGAGAGGAGCTTTTCGTCAGCCTCACCTTCATCACTCGCTTTGCAACAGGAACAACGTCTGAAACACAAACAACCTTCATCAGTCACAACATGTCTGCTGATGATAATCAACGTCCTGGAATGTTTAACACTTTGAATGATGCAAGAGAAAAGTATGGTCATTTTCCATCATTTCTATCTACTGTTGGTGTGTTGGGGTAGGTTGGGCAGCTGATCTGCATATTCAATGTGTTTTCTATCCATAACTTTATATTTATAGATTTTATTTGGATCTTTTGTTAAGTCCTCATTAAAAGCCTGAGTGAATGATAGCTTACCACTGTAGCAGATGAACGCTGACAAGACGTTGCACTTCAGGGTCTCCCATTGTCCATTGGCACTAAAATCTGCTGACACACAATACTCAGAGACACCATGGTACCCCAGAGGTTTCCAGTTCCTAAATGAGGAGTCACTTCCATCAGACCACTTCCATCCGTCTCTGAAGAGGCCGATCCAGACATGATCTCTTGAGGGTACCAGATGCTGTACCATCTCGTTCTCCGCCAGGTTCCTCACCATGGCCAGGTCTGTGTGGTGTTGTCTGCAGTATCTCTGGGCATCAGTCCACTTCATGTAGGTGTTAATGAGGAGAAATCTATGTGGGCCTGACAGTAGAGCAGAGTGAAGTGCTGAGTAGAGGAACCATAACAGACTTCATGATGCAGACCAGTTTACTGTTCTGAATGAGTCTCAGCATGAAGGTGGATCAACACGGAGCTGTGTGAATATGAACATGCAGCGTCCATTGAGTCACATTCATAAAGGCATCAGAGATATTTTACCTCAACAGACACGATACAAACCGGCTGAACATGAATCTGCTTTAAATGACATTCATGTAGCGGGTGCAACAGTGTGTTTATAAGTATGCTCATTCTGACCGGTACCGGGCTGTGGGTCCCTTGATACTGGGCTGTGGGTCCCTTAGTACCGGGCTGTGGGTCCCTTGATACTGGGCTGTGGGTCCCTTGGTACCGGGCTGTGGGTCCCTTGGTACCGGGCCGCACAGAAAGAATGAATGAAAAAATGCAATCGAAAAATAAAATCAAGGCCAGAAAGATGTTTTATTTTGAAAAATTACCGTATACATCCGTAAAATCAATCGTCAAATCGTTATAAGTTACGGAGTAGACTGGACATAACGAAGACACGTCGGGTGTCGTTGTCTCCCGTCAGCCCGAGATGGGACCCGGTCTGTGAAAATATTGTATTATTGAGTAGAAGTATCAGTTTTCTTTGCAAAATGTAGTGACGTAAAAGTAAAAGTCAACAGCAATATAAATAGTATAGTAAAGTACAGATATCCCAAAAAACGATTTAAGTATAGTATAGAAGTATTTCCACTTTGTTACTGTACACCACTAGGCGCTAGAACCAACACTACCTCTTTAGTCCACAGGGGGCACCAGAACCAACACTACCTCTTTAGTCCACAGGGGGCACCAGAACCAACACTACCTCTTTAGTCCACAGGGGGCACCAGAACCAACACTACCTCTTTAGTTCACAGGGGGCACCAGAACCAACACTACCTCTTTAGTCCACAGGGGGCATAAGAACCAACATTACCTCTTTAGTCCACAGGGGGCACCAGAACCAACACTACCTCTTTAGTCCACAGGGGGCACCAGAACCAACACTACCACTTTAGTCCACAGGGGGCACCATAACCAACACTACCTCTTTAGTCCACAGGGGGCACCAGAACCAACACTACCACTTTAGTCCACAGGGCGTGACAGAACCAACACAACATGAAAGTTTGTCATAGTAACTTTAATATTCCCACCTCTGACATCGAAGCAGACTAGCTTGGCGGTCGCCTGACAACTGTAGTCCTCCCATCGCCCAATTGTAGACATAAATCCACAGTGTTCGTCTCCGTTGTCGTTGTTCGGTTGTCCAGACTTCCATCGTCTGAACTCCGTCTCTTCGGGTTTGTAGAAGCTTGTGTTTGACAGAGACCACCTCCAGTTGTCCACGTACAGTCCTATCCAGGCTCGCTGAAAGCAATATTTCATTGTGATATAAAGAAATAGACTTTCAGATATTTGTACTTCCCATTAGCAGTCTTGATTCTGACGATCAGTCTGATTTATTATTTCAAGTCTGTCTTAAAACAATATTTAGGTGCTAATATGAACATTGAAAAGGTTTTATTTCTGTCATAAGTCCTGCTGTTCATAATGGACTAAGAGTCTTACAACGATGCTAACAGTGCTAACAAAGGCAACATGACTGCACTATATATTGTGTGATGTTTGTTTGATGAGATATTTATATAAATATCCAGTACAGATCAGCAGTATGTTACATTAAATCATTTTTGAATGTAAAATCTTAACCTGTAAAGTAACTCAGTCAAATAAATGTCCCTCTGAAATGTAACATAAATAAGCATTGAAGGCGCAGTTCATTTGCATACGTTCCACCACTGTGTGAATGTAAAACTTTCAGACCAGCTGTCACTGACGTAATAAAACTCACAGAGCCGGAGGCGGCCATTTTGCTTGAATCCACAGTTCTCTTCAGGGTCTCCAGGTCCTGCAGGTCTCGGATGGTGGCCAGGTCCTTGTAGTTCTCTCTGCAGTGACGCTGCGCTTCAGTCATGTTCTTCAGCTCATAAACAACATGGTAGAGACGTACAGCAGCTGATGAGACGGCACACAGCTCTGATGACACACAGCATGTTGATTTTTCAAATCTTTATTGATTACAAGTAATCAATAACGATTTGATTTTCATCAAATCGTTATTGATTTTATAGATATGCATTAAGTGACAGTCAATCTCAATCTCCTATGGTTCTGGACTCTTTCCAGCCTATCAGCCTACAAGAGTTAATGGACTTAATTAATGAATCAAAACCATCGTCTTGCCGTTTGGATATTATACACTTTTCTGCTCTGTTTTAGTGCTCCTCGACCTCAGCTCTGCGTTTAACACCGTAGACCATAACATCCTGATTGAGAGGCTGCGTGATTGGGTTTGCATGTCTGAGACAGCGTTGGAGTGGTTTTCATCATACCTCGCAAACAGAAGTTTTACTGTCTCTGTGGGAGAATTTAAGTTGGACATCGCTCCACTGTCTTATGGGGTACCGCAGGGCTCGGTCCTGGCGCCTCTGTTATTTTCTTTATACATATTACCGCTGGGACAGATCATTAAAACCTGTAATGTTTCTTATCATCTATATGCAGATGATATCCAACTCCATGTCTCTTTTAAACCCAGTGAGGCTTTCAGGTTAACCAGCCTGATAGACTGTGTGAATGTTATTAAAGACTGGACAGCAGTAAATTGCTTACAACTAAATGATAATAAGACAGAGGCTCTAGTTGTATCTCTAAGGCTGAGCCCGGCCACCCTACAGAGGAAGCTCAGTTCGGCCACTTGTATCCTGCCATAAGTGCATCATAAATGAATGTAATTACTTACTTACTTACAGTGAGGACCAGGACAACACATCGCCACCTTCCTAAAATATTGGCCGAAGTAATTCTTTTAGGTTTTTCAGAAAACATAAGAAACTAATACCAATACAATTGGGGTGCACAAGCTGCCTCTAGACACTGTACAACAGGAATACTGTAATACCGGTCAAATTATGTTATGATTACTAATATTATGTTCCAGTGAGATTTTCATTGACAAAAATACTCGCAAAAATGCTAACTAAATTGTAGCTTAAATGCTAGCTTCAAAATGCCATATTAAAAAGGTTGTAAAATTGCCAAAGTCAGATTGTCTTTTGACTTAGGCAAAATAAAATGGCCTAAGTCACACTGTTGACATGTTACACTACAGGGTAGAATCACATGATCTGTTCAACTGAGGATGGAGGAGGTCTTACCAGAGGAGGCCAGAATCATGAGGAGATGATTTAGGGAAGAAAATCATTTTTGTCAAAAAATGACTTAGGCCATTATTTTAGGAGGGTGACAACATGTATTTGTAGTGTGCGTATGAACACACACACACACACACACACACACACACACACACACACACATATATATATATATATATATATATATATATATATATATATATATATATATATATATATATATATATGCAAAAAGAGGCACCAGCGTTTGCTTTGTTAAAGGAAACTGTCCTATTTCCACATGACAACAAAACCGCTGTCCTATTTCCACATGATAAATATATATGTATATATATATATATATATATATATATATATATATATATATATATATATATATACATATATATAAAGATACACATACATGCAACCATACAAAATAAAATAAATACTACTATTGACGATACCCACCCCCCTCATACATCTTCAAATGTTACACAAGGGAATGTATTATGTTATGTAACAATTACATACATTGTTGGATTTATTTAAAGACAAACATATTGATTACATTTAAAATGAATAACTTAACTCATTAATGCAAAATATTATTTTACATTAAAGTAAAAAGGCGAAAGAAGAGGAATGTCACAGAGATAAATTATTAAACAATATTATTATAATGTTGAAGATGGTAAAAGAATAAAAATATATTAAAGTCTTGCCTGACACAACGAGGACGCTCAGGAGAAGTTTGTCCATCCTCGTCTCCTCTCTGGTCCTCTCTGTCCGGGGCTGATGTTGAGCTGCAGCTCATGTAAAGTTCTGCAGAGGTCATTTGCTTAAACCAACCTATTTGTAGGCCCTTTCCTCGAACATGTCATACCCAAACTAAAAAGGGTGTATCTCTGCAACCACTAGGGCTATGTATTGTGTGTTATAATAAAAGGTACACATGTGAGATGTTGTTCAGATGTGTAAATATCAGTCTATATGTTACTGGTTAAGAGTAAATGAAGATGACACACAGCAAAAAAAAAAAAGGTTTCAGGTCCACCTATAAAAAAAATCACTTTCAGGATGATTATTTCTTTGTAATGATGCAGCTTTAAGGTCCAACTCTAACCCAAATCATAGCTCAATATGTGAACATTCACTAACCCAAATCATAGCTCAATATGTGAACATTCACTAACCCAAATCATAGCTCAATATGTGAACATTCACTAACCCAAATCATAACTCAATATGTGAACATTCTCTAACCCAAATCATACACAATATGTGAACATTCTCTAACCCAAATCATAACTCAATATGTGAACATTCTCTAACCCAAATCATAGCTCAATATGTGAACATTCTCTAACCCAAATCATACACAATATGTGAACATTCTCTAACCCAAATCATAACTCAATATGTGAACATTCTCTAACCCAAATCATAGCTCAATATGTGAACATTCTCTAACCCAAATCATAGCTCAATATGTGAACATTCTCTAACCCAAATCAAAGTGAAGCAGAACAAAGTTGGAGAGGGTTTAGAACAGAGAACATTCAGGCGAGGACTCCAAAATGGGCATTTGCGCACATCTGTGACATTTGAATTTCTTCATGTCCCAAACCATATATTTAACTTGCATATTACTTATGGTGTTCAATATCTCCAAATACCTAAAACAAGCTATGATTTACAGTTTTATATAACAACCGCTCAGTCTTCGCCCCCTAGGGAGGGATTGGTTTTTAAAAAGGTTAAATATCATAAAGATCTAATACTAACTGACTGACCTTTGATATTTGGTTTGATGGTTCAAACACAAGTATGTTTAGTAACTGACCAGAGCCAAGAACATTTTTTATGAAATATTATTATATAATAATAGTAACTATAATTATATACAATACGCAGTAGGCCTGGTGGACACTTTGCCACCAAAAAACAGCAAAAAGGAATCAAATGCGGTTATTTTGGGGAACGATTCTGCTCGGCGCAGCATGAATATGGTTACTGCTTTGACGATGATGCTCCGGCTCGGATAGCCATGGCAAGGGACCGCGAGCTTAACCAGGAACTTAATTGGAGTAGGAGCTCTGTTGCTTGCCTCTGTGAGAGACAAGCGACGAAGCTTTCATTTCCGCTATCGACCATGGAATAAATAACCACTAGTTCTGCTTTATACTTGTTGTGGAAGTCCCAAACATGTCGGAACATGAAACGCCCTCGTGTTCGGGTTCATAACATCATCCGTAGCCGCACACAGCTCGGTGAATTTCACCGACTCCTCCAGGAACTGCGTCTCGCGTATCTCCGTAAAATGGATACCGATTATGCCATCCACCATGGAAATAACCACCAGTTCTGCTTTATACTTGTTGTGTAAACTCCACATATGTCGGAACATCAAACTCCATGGTGTCTGGGTTCATACTATTATCCGTAGTCCCACAACAGCGTCTCAATGAAGCCGCTGTCAGCGCTGGTTCAGGCGGAGCAGCAGCAGTTTCATTCAGAACCGGGGAGGCGGCGGTGGTGACGGGCGGAGCTTCTCAACGCTGATTCTCAACGCTGATTGGCTGCCGCAACTTTGCGTCACGCGATTTCTCCGCCGGAGTTGGGAGAATTCAACTCACGCGAATTCGCGCCGCGTCCTTCGCTTTGTTCGCCCCAGGTCAAACGTTCTGTTCGCGCCGCCTCAAACGCCTCTATCTCGCCGCCCCGCGAATAAATCGCCAATTCGCGGGGCGGCGCGTCTGTGGATTGACTTTACATGTAATCTGGTCGCGCCGCAAATTCGCGCCACGTCCGGTGTGAACACGCCATTAGTATGTGGTACTTCATTTTGGGACAGAAGTTCGGCTCATCTAAAAAGAAGAGAAAGATTCATATCTGTTAAATCTCCTGGCAGGGTTTGTCACAAATAATTAAATGTGATGGTTCATAACGACTCTATATCTCTAATCTATATATATATATATATATATATATATATATATATATATATATATATATATATATATATAATTTATGTATAGATATACTTATACATTACAGTATTCAGATTCTGATCCCTGTTTTACTGCTTTTGGAGTGATATCGTGCATCTGCACGTTGACATGTGTGAAAGCGCTACGGTACAGATGGATTGGGAATATAGTCACAGATGAAGTTGGACGATATGTCAAATGAGACCTAGATGATTTTGATTTGCATTCCCTGAACTGGATACTTTCTCCACCTCCACCATCCACATCACAACGATCAAATGTAGACTCTGACGATGACCACTCATATGTCTAAAGACTAAGTTCCCCCACATGCTTGCATTTTAATTAGCATGCTGTCGCAGTAGTTTTGTAATAACATAACTTGAATCTAGGTGAATTGTTGTGTCATTTCCAGCTTTGACGATTGTATGTACTTCATTATT
>NC_136591.1:41226426-41346426 GCF_910589615.1 Taurulus bubalis | reverse complement strand
GGTGGACGCCCTGCTGTGTCTGGGGAACATCTACTTTGGGACGGTAGACACACAAACACACACACACACACACACACACAGATCAATAATCAATGATTATTACTAAATATTAGCAGATTGTCTGTCTGTCTCTCTCTCTCTCTCTCTCTCTCTCTCTCTCTCTCTCTCTCTCTCTCTCTCTCTCTCTCTCTCTCTCTCTCTCTCTCTCTCTCTCTCTCTCTCTCTGTAGAGTCAGTACGTGAGAGCGTGTGAATACTTCCTTCAGAGTTGTGAACTTTCCTGTGAACTTGAAGACTCGTCTCTGCTGCAGAAAGCTCAGGTAAAGAAACACACTCCTCATGTTGGAACGTGTCCCTCACGTGTCGTTGAACACACTCCTCATGTTGGAACGTGTCCCTGAGGTGTCGTTGAACACACTCCTCATGTTGGAACGTGTCCCTCAAGTGTCGTTGAACACACACTCCTCATGTTGTAACGTGTCCCTCAAGTGTCGTTGAACACACTCCTCATGTTGGAACGTGTCCCTCAGGTGTCGTTGGCGAGCGCTCGGGCCCTCTCCCTGATCCGGGAACACAGCGCCGACGTGGAGGCGTCCTCCACCGCCGCCCTGCGCCACCTGTTGGCCCGGAAAGAGACCCGGGGCCTCGGTCCAGAGGCACTTCCACTTCCTGGTCCAGAGGCACTTCCTGGTCCAGAGACGCTTCCACTTCCTGGTCCAGAGACGCTTCCACTTCCTGGTCCCGACGCTCACGAATAAACAGACCAGCAGCTGTTAAGGTTTCAAATCGTCTTTTAAATGTTGTCGCGTGGTCCAGATAATCTTTTCCCCTCATATATATTTTCTATTTGTATTAACAGTTTAATAAACTAAATTGTTTCTTCCATTTAAAAACTGCTGTAAACATGTATTACTGTGTGTAGTTATATTATTAGATCATTAGAAGTATTTATGTATTTTACTGTCACATAATAAACTGATGAAGTATGTTGGAAACTAAAAATAAAAAATATTTTTCACAATCAAAACTAATAAACTAACATTTTTGTTTAATTATATACATTATTTGTATGCATTATTAATTCAACTTGGACTGTGATAATGTATTTATGAATTTAACTCAATATGGTCATTAAGTTCTTGGTAATTATTTTTCTTGTACCAAACATTTATTTCTTAAGGTTTTAAACTGTTCATAAACCATTTTTTAATTTTTTATTTAAATTTGCATTATTTAGTTAATTAATTTAATTAATTAATTTGCAGAAGTTTTCATTGGTTGTTTTCATGAATAAAGATATTCATAATTCTTTTAACAAACTGTTTTGTTCGGTTAAAGTTTGTTTACACAATTGATATATAGCACTATTTAGTTATTATTACATAGGTTGAAAATATTAGTTTGTTTAGCAATAACCCATTTAAAAAAATAATTTATAGGATTATCTGAATAATAATTTGCTTCATTGATTTGTTTACATTTCATTCATAAGTATTACATTGAGTTTAAATACATATAATTATTTAGTTATTTGGTTAAAAATCCAAAATGATATATTTTCATTTAATTATTAATTGTAATACTAACTTTTGTATCATGTATACTCATGTATTTTATCTTTACGGTAATGTAAACTGTGTTGCGCCTCTTCTTCCGGCTTTACGGCATCACGTGTCCGGAAGTAGTTCCGGTTCTGCTTCAGTTTTGTGACAGAAAAAAAAAAAAAAGCTCCGGAGGAAGAAGCGCTCAGAGTCGTAACGTCAGTCCGGCTGATGCGACGTGCGGGCCGGCGCGGCGTGAACCGGTGACCCGGGGTGTCTGGAGCATGGGCCTCCTGGCCAGGGCGCGGAAGGAGTGGTTCATCATCGGGATCGTGCTGGTCATCCTGTCCGCCAAACTGGAGCCCAGCCTCGGCGTCAAAGGCGGTGAGTGGGGTCGGGGGTTCGAGTCTGTGTTCGCGTACAGTCGCACCTCGTCTCGTGGGGGGTTAAGAGCTTTAAAGTGACCGTTAGGAGTCCCTGAACGCATCGGCATGGGAGTAGTTCACGTACCAGCTTGTTAATTTTATTAAAATGCACTCTTTTCCACTTCTGTTTCGTACTGTGTGTGTGTGTGTGTGTGTGTGTGTGTGTGTGTGTGTGTGTGTGTGTGTGTGTGTGTGTGTTCCTCACCTGGCACTAGTGACACGTTGCATTCAGCACTAATGTCAACAAATCACCCACTGCTGCGCGCTCCCGTAGTGCGCGTGCGCGATTGCATTATGTTATTGGCTCGCAGGACGTGTGACGTAGGTAAACAACAACAACACTTGTTATCAGTGCGCGTGTAATCAGGCGCCAGGTGAGTCACACCTTCACGTGTGACGTCAGAGGGACTCCTGCGCGGGTCATTGTCGGGATGCTGCGTTCAGGTATGCCTCGGAAACGCCTGTTCACACAGCAGAAGGTGCAGATATGTGTTTTAATCTATTTGTTATGATCGGTAAATCAACATAAAGTGAGTGTGTGTTGAACTTGTATTTATTCAGTTATTATTTATAATATTTTAGTAGCGATAGTATTTTTATTTTCCCTTATAATCACGTTATTATCATTGTTGACATGAACACAATTAAATAACCTTTTTTTATTATAATGTTATATATTTATGTTGATGGAGGTTTTGTTATTATTCATATTTGATGTATATAGTTTATACTATGCCAATGTTTTTAAATTAAAAGTAAATTTAAAACAAAGTATTTGTGCACAGATTACAGGTTAACTGCACTTTATTATTATTATCATTCTAACAAACGTGTTTCGTAATAAAATAATATTTAGCACAAAAGTTGTTGTTTTTTTAGGAGTTTTTCCTTTTTTCATGGGATTTTATTTTACATTTTAAAAGTTTTCTTGCCAACATTTCCCAATATGGAAGAAGCTTTTACTAAAACCACGTTAAAAATAAATAGCTCTCTTTTTGAACGTGTCATAAGTTCACAACTCTTTTATTTCTGCAACTAAAATGACTGAAATAATATTCTATTTATATTTATATATATGTGTGTATGTAGCACTATGCAGGATAATATGAGAACAGTACATTTCCTCTCTCAGGGCCGTTAAAGCCAGAGGTCACCATCGCCTACGTTGCCGTCTCGCTCATCTTCTTCAACAGCGGCCTGTCCCTGAAAACAGAGGTGAGAGACCCCGTTAGCGCCTTGTTTAACCCCGTGATGGCCGCCTGACGCCCTCCTCTGCGCCCGCAGGAGCTGACCAGCGCGCTGCTGCACGTGCGGCTGCACCTCTTCGTCCAGTCCTTCACGCTCGTCTTCTTCCCGCTGGTCGTCTGGCTGCTGCTCAAAGTGCTCGCCCTCACCAGCATCGACCAATGGCTGCTCAGAGGGTAGCGTGCGTGTGTGTGTGTGTGTGTGTGTGTGTGTGTGTGTGTGTGTGTGTGTGTGTGTGTGTGTGTGTGTGTGTGTGTGTGTGTGAATGGCGTCCTTTATTCAGACTGTACCTGAAGGCAGAGTTATGTGCAACACAAAGACCCTCATTCACTGCTTGTGTGTGTGTGTGTGTGTGTGTGTGTCATTCATCTTTGAGTGTATGTGTGGACATGTTGGCGGGTTATAGACTTTGGTTTGAAGAGGGACCTCAAAGATGTCTGTGGTGCAAAAGGTGAAGGCAAATATAAACCTCTGGTGAGGAAATACCTCCGTAAAACAAATTTAAGAAGTAAAACATTGTAAAGGTTTTAAGTACAAGACTGGGAGTTTTTCTATCAACCAGACTGTTGATAAGAAGTGGACATTCTCACCGTGACGTCAAGCCTCAAGTTCTGCATTTGGGCCTTTACCATCTTGGTGTTGGGCCTTTACCATCTTGGTGTTGGGCCTTTACCATCTTGGTGTTGGGCCTTTACCATCTTGGTGTTGGGCCTTTACCATTTTGGTTTTTGGGCCTTTACCCTCTTGGTGTTGGGCCTTCACCATCTTGGTGTTGGGCCTTTACCATCTTGGTGTTGGGCCTTTACCATCTTGGTGTTGGGCCTTTACCATCTTGGTGTTGGGCCTTTAGAATCTTGGTGTTGGGCCTTTACCATTTTGGTTTTTGGGCCTTTAGAATCTTGGTGTTGGGCCTTTACCATCTTGGTGTTGGGCCTTTACCATCTTGGTGTTGGGCCTTTAGAATCTTGGTGTTGGGCCTTTACCATTTTGGTTTTTGGGCCTTTACCCTCTTGGTTTTTGGGCCTTTACCATCTTGGTGTTGGGCCTTCACCATCTTGGTGTTGGGCCTTTACCATCTTGGTGTTGGGCCTTTACCATCTTGGTGTTGGGCCTTTACCATCTTGGTGTTGGGCCTTTAGAATCTTGGTGTTGGGCCTTTACCATCTTGGTGTTGGGCCTTTACCATCTTGGTGTTGGGCCTTTACCATTTTGGTTTTTGGGCCTTTACCCTCTTGGTTTTTGGGCCTTTACCATCTTGGTGTTGGGCCTTTACCATCTTGGTGTTGGGCCTTCACCATCTTGGTGTTGGGCCTTTACCCTCTTGGTTTTTGGGCCTTTACCCTCTTGGTGTTGGGCCTTTACCCTCTTGGTTTTTGGGCCTTTACCCTCTTGGTGTTGGGCCTTTACCATCTTGGTGTTGGGCCTTTACCATCTTGGTGTTGGGCCTTTACCCTCTTGGTGTTGGGCCTTTACCATCTTGGTGTTGGGCCTTTACCATCTTGGTGTTGGGCCTTTACCCTCTTGGTTTTTGGGCTTTTACCATCTTGGTGTTGGGCCTTTACCATTTTGGTTTTTGGGCCTTTACCCTCTTGGTTTTTGGGCCTTTACCATCTTGGTGTTGGGCCTTTACCATCTTGGTGTTGGGCCTTTACCATTTTGGTTTTTGGGCCTTTACCATCTTGGTGTTGGGCCTTTACCATATTGGTGTTGGGCCTTTACCATTTTGGTTTTTGGGCCTTTACCCTCTTGGTTTTTGGGCCTTTACCATCTTGGTGTTGGGCCTTTACCATCTTGGTGTTGGGCCTTTACCATCTTGGTGTTGGGCCTTTACCCTCTTGGTTTTTGGGCCTTTACCATCTTGGTGTTGGGCCTTTACCATCTTGGTGTTGGGCCTTTACCATTTTGGTTTTTGGGCCTTTACCCTCTTGGTTTTTGGGCCTTTACCATCTTGGTGTTGGGCCTTTACCATCTTGGTGTTGGGCCTTTACCATCTTGGTGTTGGGCCTTTACCCTCTTGGTTTTTCGGCCTTTACCATCTTGGTGTTGGGCCTTTACCATCTTGGTGTTGGGCCTTTACCATCTTGGTGTTGGGCCTTTACCATCTTGGTGTTGGGCCTTTACCATCTTGGTGTTGGGCCTTTACCATCTTGGTGTTGGGCCTTTACCATCTTGGTTTTTGGGCCTTTACCATCTTGGTTTTTGTTTATGCCATCTTGTTTTCTTCTCCGTCCCCATCTTGTTTTGTTTTTTTAGCCGTCGCCATTTAGTTTTTTGGTCGTCAATATCTTCAACTCATCATCATAGCCTGAGCTGAAAGCACCCTGACCTCTGACCTCTGACGAGAAATATTCTTACCAAATGAAAAGATTCTTCTCCTCTTCCTCCTCTGGGCCCAGCTTACAGACGGTGAGCTGCATGCCGCCGCCGGTCTCTTCAGCGGTTATTCTCACCAAGGCTGTCGGGGGCAACGAGGTAAAAACACTCCGACCAGGAGGTCGTCACCAAGATGGTGGAGCAGCCACACTAACGTGTGTGTGTGTGTGTGTGTGTGTGTGTGTGTGTGTGTGTGTGTGTGTGTGTGTGTGTGTGTGTGTGTGTGTGTCTTTAGGCTGCTGCCATCTTCAACTCAGCGTTTGGAAGCTTCCTGGTAAGAAATATTAAATATTAATAATATATATTATTTATAGTAATTACAATAATTATATTATATTGTAATAAATGATATTGATTATATTGAATATTAATGCTAATATACATTAATTATAATTAATATTAATATGAATTGCAATACATATGATTATAATATTGATTATAATATTGATTATAATAATAATAAATAAATAATTTTACTAATAATAAATACTAATATTCAATATAATAAATATGAATACTAATATTCATTATAAAACATATTAATAAAAATATTCATTATAATAAATATGAACACTAATATTCATTATAAAACATGAATACTAATATTCATTATAATACATATTAATAATAATATTATTAATTATAAAACATATTAATAATAACATTCATTATAATACATATTAATAATAATTATAAAACATATGAATAATAATATTCATTATAATAAATATTATTATTAATAAGAATAAATAATATTCATTGCAATACTTATGAATAATACAATTAATTATAATACATAATAATATATTCATAATAATAAATATTAATCCTGTGTTTCTGTCCTACAGGGAATCGTAGTGACTCCATTGCTGCTGCTGCTGTTTGTAAGTCACCGCTCTGTTGACCTTTTTCTACTTGACGGCTAACGCTAATGCCATGCTATGCTAATGCTATGCTAATGCTATGCTAATGCCATAACGTAACACCTGCGTCTCGTCCTCCTCCAGCTGGGCTCGTCCTCCTCCGTTCCCTTCTCCTCCATCTTCTCCCAGCTCTCCGTGACCGTGGTGCTGCCGCTGGTCCTGGGTCAGCTGTGCCGCGGTGCCTTCAGGGACCAGCTGGAGCGCAGGAAGCTTCCGTTCGGCGCCGTCAGCAGCGCCGTGCTGCTCATGATCATCTACACCACCTTCTGTGACACCTTCAGCCACGCCGACGCCCAGCTGGAGCCCAGCAGCCTGCTGCTGCTCGTGCTCATCAGTCAGTAGAGTGTGTGTGTGTGTGTGTGTGTGTGTGTGTGTGTGTGTGTGTGTGTGTGTGTGTGTGTGTGTGTGTGTCAGAACATTAAATATTAAAAGTTGTTTCTTTGTTGCAGTTTTCTTCATCCAGATCAGCTTCATGCTGCTGACGTTTGCCTTTTCTACCAGGTGAGACTCCTCCTCCTTTACTTCACCCTGTCTTCCTCCTTCATCCTCTCTCCTTCATCCTCTCTCCTTCATCCTCTCTCCTTCATCCTCTCTCCTTCATCCTCTCTCCTTCATCCTCTCTCCTTCCTCCTTCATCCTCTCTCCTTCATCCTCTCTCCTTCATCCTCTCTCCTTCATCCTCTCTCCTTCATCCTCCTTCATCCTCTCTCCTTCATCCTCCTTCATCCTCTCTCCTTCATCCTTCATCCTCTCTCCTTCATCCTCCTTTATCCTCTCTCCTTCATCCTCTCTCCTTCATCCTCTCTCCTTCATCCTCTCTCCTTCATCCTCTCCTTCATCCTCTCTCCTTCATCCTCTCTCCTTCATCCTCTCTCCTTCATCCTCCTTCATCCTCTCTCCTTCATCCTCTCCTTTATCCTCCTTCATCCTCTCTCCTTCATCCTCCTTCATCCTCCTTCATCCTCTCTCCTTCATCCTCTCCTTCATCCTCCTTCATCCTCTCTCCTTCATCCTCCTCCATCCTCTCCTTCGTCCTTCATCCTCTCTCCTTCATCCTTCATCCTCTCCTTCGTCCTTCATCCTCTCTCCTTCATCCTCCTTCATCCTCTCTCCTTCATCCTTCATCCTCTCTCCTTCATCCTCTCCTTCATCTTTCATTCTCTCTCCTTCATCCTCCTCCTCTTCCTCCTGTGATTCATCCTCCTCTTCCTCTTTGTCTCTTCAGGTCGGGTTCAGGGTTCAGTCCAGCAGACACTGTGGCCATCGTGTTCTGCTCTACACACAAGTCTCTCACTCTGGGTACACACACATGCACACACACACACACACAAACACATCTACACACATGCACACACACCTACACACACAAACACACACACCTACACACACACATCTACACACACCTACACACACACATCTACACACCTACACGCACACACATCTACACACACACACACACATCTACACACACACACACACCTACACACACACACACACATCTACACACACACACACACCTACACACACACACACACATCTACACACACACATCTACATGCCTACACGCACATCTACATACACACACACACACCTACACACCTACACACACACACCTACACACATCTACACACACACACAGAGCTCAGTCTGTGATCAAGGTGCATTGTGGGCGATGTAGGCAGCAGGTTTTGATCTGTTGCTCTGGTCTTGTTTACTCCATGATGGTGACATCATAATGGTGACATCATGGTGACATCATGATGGTGACATCACCACGGTGACGTCACCCCAGGCATCCCCATGCTGAAGATCGTGTTCGCGGGCTACGAGCACCTCTCTCTGATCTCGGTCCCTCTGCTGATCTACCACCCGGCTCAGATCCTGCTGGGCTCCGTCCTCGTGCCCAGCATCCGCAGCTGGATGACCAGCCGGCAGAAGGTACACACACACACACACACACACACACACACACACACACACACACACACACACACACACACACACACACACACACACACTAACCTCCTCACCCTCTGTCCTCTCCTGCAGTCTAGTGTGTTGTTGAGATAGGGCCGCATTCCAACACTACTGAGTGAGTAGACGCCTGAACGGCTCCTTGAAAGTTCTTCTTCTCTCCTTTTCGTCTGCAGAGCTGCTGTTGGTGTTTTAAACTGTGCAACAGCGCCCTCTGCTGGCCGAGAGGAATACTTCACCACACCATGAATTATCCCCCTTCTCCTCTCCTCCTTTTCTCCTCCATCCTCTCCTCTCTTCATCCTCTCCTCTCTTTGATCTTCTTCTCCTCTCTTCATCCTCTCCTCTCTTTGATCTTCTTCTCCTCTCTTCATCCTCTCCTCCTTCTGTTATTTGTTTTGAGTCTTAATATTTTCGTTAAGATGTTTGTAAAGTAAATTTACTTTTTAGACGTTTTCTTAAAGAACTAAAAGGTGAAGTATTCCTTTCAGTCTGATGGTGATGATGGTGGTGATGATGGTGGTGGGTGTGATGATGATGATGGTGGTGATGATGATGATGATGATGATTACTATTAGTTACATTAGAGTTGAAATCTGTCAAAACTAACTTAATAAAACTGTTATTTTGTATATCCTGATGCAGGAACAGAAATAGCTCGCAGGAGGTCGGCCATCTTTTGTTTCTGTCGTTTTGAATAATCACCAAATGTTTTGTGGCGGTGGACCGACTCACTTCCCTCTCCTCTCACTTCCTCCTTCAGGTCTGTTCTCCCGGGCGTCTCACTCTCTGCTTCTCTCTCGTCAGGCGGTGAAACTCTCCACTCTTCAGCCCGTCTGACGAAGACGAGCGTTGTAGCTTTTGGTGGTTCTGTACCGCGGCGGCGGCGGAGGGATACGGCGGCGGAGGGATACGGCGGCGGAGGGATACGGCGGCGGAGGGATACGGCGAATGTGAACGTGCCTTATTACAAACCAGAGACCTCAGCGCGGCGGAGGGGAATATCGCCTCTATTCTCAGTTTCTACAAGACAAAAAACTCATATTTCATGTTTCCATCACATATATTCTTTCATATTTAAAAGAAGCAAAAAAATAACTTATTTTTATATGAAATACCTGCAAAAAAAAAAGAGGATATCTGCTTTTTTTGGACCAGACGAATGAAGCCTCCGAGCAGAGTGGGACCTTTCTGTTTTTCATTCTTCTTTCTACTTCCGTTTGTTGTTTGTTTGTTGAGAGAAGCAGTCCTGGAACAAATGATCTCAGTCATGAAGCTGTGACCTGAACCACGAGGAAGAGAATCTAGATCCAGGCAAAATATCCTCATGTTTCCTGGATCTCTGTAGATTCTTTACATCTCTTTTGTGAAATTATTCTTTCATGTTTGTTTTGGTCAAATTGCCTTTCACATAATTTGAACGCCTCGTTTTCTGACACGTAAAGGGCATTTTAAACGTGGACCAATGAGGAGGCATCTGTACGCAGACGACACTCTATTCTAGTTGAGGGATGTAAGGCGGTGTCATGTCACTTTTCTATTATCATATCGATCGCCGACCAAAATCTGGTGCATGCTAACATGCTAACGTTTAGCCGGTATAACCGTGATCACCATCTTTGCGTTAGCTAATTAGCACAAAAACACAAAAGTACAGCTGAGGCGTCGTATTAATGTACAACAAAGTATTTGGCGAATGCAGATTTTGACCAGATGGTGGCGCTATATGAAAAGTCAGAGGACCACAAAAGTTATCTCAGGTCATCCTGAGGGGACCATGAATGTCTGAACCGAAGCTCATCCGACAGCTGAGATGTTTCAGTCTGGAGTTTCCTTTTTTCTAGAGATGACAGTGAATGTCTCATCGAGCCGAAGTGGAGCTGACTGACCCGTTCAAGGAAGGATTGCGGTATTTTTCGGCAAAGTTAGCTGCTTTGTGACGTGACCAAGCTGACATTACCGCACGGGAAATGTGCAACACGAGGTCATGGCGCTGCTCAGGGGCACTTAGGCAGTTAATAATGTGCTGGCGTTACTACCTTAGCCTTACGCCCTCCCGCGGATTTTACGTCAATTCCGATTCCTGCAGAACCTTCTGATTGACATATTTGAGGGATTTCCTATTGTTTTTTTGTATTCTTCTAAATTCAGTATATTTTATAGTATATAGTATATTTTGGAAAAAGAAAGATATTGAGCAGTGTATGTAAAGGTGTGTTCTTCCACCTAAAAAATATTGTGAAATAAATAAAAAAATTTAAAAAAACAACTTGTTCACACGGTGCAGCGTCTTTATTTGTGTTTATCTGTCGAGGAATCAAATGAACATGTAATCTTAAGTCAATATTATATGTCCTGGATCTCAATGCTTTAAATCCCGATGTTGTTTTATGTCTTTGTGCTGGTAAATGGGCCAGGTATTAGTTATCATCAAAACCAGATCGTAATCTGCACCGCCCGTCTGAAAACTGGTTATCCTCTAAGTCTCAACACGCCTTTGTCTAATATTCCTCCTCAGGGTCAGTTTAGATATAAAAAATAAAAAATGTGTTTCATCAAACGAGGGGAAAAAACATTCGGGGAATCATTGGCAGCTCATTAATTTCCCCTGACTTGTGTTTTTTGGACAGATGGCTCGTCTGGATGACGTAATAATAAAATAAAGCTGTGAAAGTCCTGCCAACAGACCCGAGAGGCCTTCTAACGCACAACAAAAGTGTTACGAAATGACTAAGCAACCGGCAGCACTGTCCATAAAGCCTCACGACACAGAGCTGAAATCAATAAACACAATGTATGATACTGAAAATATACTTTATTATGTGTTTTATGATTTAACAGCACGATATACAAATAGATGCAGTAGTAATGTGTAATATTGGTTAGTAGCAGTTTGAGGTAAGTTGATGTATAACCTCGGTCAATCCTCATTCCAGTATTTGTTAGTCACGGCATGCAAATTCAGCTTTTTCTACAAATACATGATCTCATTTTACAACAACAGAGCTGGACTCACCGCCCCTGTGTCACTAACTGTTTCTATTCCTCTTTCTGACGCACCAAAGGGTGTATGTCATCCTCGCCTTGTCTTTAAATGTCCTGCTTTCCACCAGGGAGCAGATCGTTGCTTTAATTCTCTCAACATGTTGGAGGCAGAAATCTCCAGAGGACGCGACGCTAAGCCTAAAGACATTTTCTTGAGCACAAGTTAGCTATTTGGAAAACAAGATCAAAACTTCTGTTAACTTGCTAGTGGCCCCTCAATTATACCCTCCCCCGTATGGAAGTGGGTAGAACACAATACGTGTTAGTGAGCATTGGTGGTGCGGAGAAAAAGTCTCAAATTATGTCTACAAATGTATATTCTGGCTTCATGGAGTCTAAATTTGAAAGGGTTCATCTCCAGAGAGCACGAATGATGGCGCTCGACAAAAGCTTAGCCTAAATAGTCATAGATCATGAATATCCACGGCTAATTTACTGATCTGCCAAGTCATTTTGTTTATATATATGTTCCCAGGCATCAAAACTGTGTTTGCAAGAGACATTTTAACTTTGTGGCGCTAAACAAATGGTGACGAACTGCCAGGCAATCTGGCCCGATGCCGTCCAGACACACATCATCAGGCGCCAACGCTACAAACGTAAGATAAAACCCATGTTCCACTCATGTTTGACCATTGTTTTGATGTTTTCTAGCTCCCGTTAGTCAAGGTAAATTGTTTATTTGTGTTTTTCAGCTTGTAACGAAATGCTGCGTTACTTCAGTTGAGTCTAATGTTACTTGAGGGCACCTCCCCCGGTGTGTTATCAACCATCCTCAGTCTCCAGGAGACGCCAGTACGTCATACTCTGCCAGGAGCACAAAACTGTTCTCCCTGATTCTTCGGACTCGGACCAGATCTCCACACTCCTGGACGTGGAGCATCCCCCTATCCCCTCTGCCGTACTCCGCCTCCCGGTCGTTCAGAGTCACCCCTGTTTGTTTGCCGCAGGCCTGGCGGCACATGTACCTCACCCCGACCACCAGCGCCATGCCCAAGCCCGCCGAGCAGCCCAGCAGCATGCCCAGCTCCCACGCGCTGTGTCTGGGGATCACATCTGGATACTTCCCTTCCTTATCTGGAGTTCCGGGGGGGTCGGGGAGAAGTTTGGGTTTGGTGTCTGTTTTGGGAAGATTTGGTTTCAACTCGTGGCCAAGATTCAGGTCTAGGTTCGGATGGCGTTCAGAGTTTAGGAGAACCGCTGTTCTTGGTGTTGGTAGATTAAGGTTGGGTTGAGGATTAGATAATGCAATGCGGTTCTGGATTGGCAACCTCTGACCTATAGTGAGTTGTTGGGAAGGCACAGGGGAGGAGGTGGGAGATGTGAGAGGGTTGTAGAGAGAGCGGCGAGGAGCTGGAGAGGGTTCTGGGTGAAGGGAGGTAGAAGAAGAGGTGGCAGACAAGTTTGAGGAGGAGGATGTTGAGGTAGATGTAGAGATGGATGAGGGAGGAGGTGAAGGGGGAGAGGAATTGGAAGAGGTTGATGAGGCACTTGAGGATAAGGAGATGGTGGGAAAAGAGGATGAGGAAACAGTTGAACCTGTGATGGATTGGGAGGAGGTAAAAGGAGACGAGGAAGAAGTAGATAAAGGTACTGGGGAAATCAAGGGAGCTAATGGTGGATAGTTGGAGGAGTTTGACGAAGTTATGGCAGAAGAGGTTAAGGTGGATGCTAATGGGGAAGTAAAGGAAGGGTTGACAAGAGCCGAATGAGGAGGAATGGAAATCGGGGAAGGAGAGGGGAGAGCAGAAAGGGATGGAGCTGTTTTGGGTTGGTTCTTCGTGGAGGTGGGAGAGGGAGAAGATGACAAAGCGCCATGGGTGAAAGACGTCCGTACGGATATCAGGGCTGAACCCCCGGATGGATGAAGAGTGGTGGGGTGAACAAGGGAAGAGGCGAGCAAAGTATGGGTGGAAGAAAAGGGGGTAGACACTGAAAGCAAAAGAGAAGGAGGGGTGGTTGAAGGAATGGACGCAAATATTGGACCCATGGTTTTGAGCTTCGCTTGAGAAGGAGGATCTTTGACCTCTTTACCCTCGTTGGATCGACGAGTTGGGAAAGATTTACTTTGCTTCCACACAAAGGCAGCGGTTTGGGAATGGGGCTGGGACCATGGTAGGGGTGAGGTACTCAAAGCATCAGCTGGTCGGACAGATTTGGACTGGTCTGTCTGGGGATAGTTAGCGTGGCCTTGACTTTGAGATGGGGTAGTTTGGGTCAGGACTTGGGTAGAACTGCTCAAAGGTTGAGGAGGGCTGCTCAGATGTGCAGTTGTTTGAAGCTGAGTTGGACTGGTTGGCCTTGATTGAGTTCTGGGTCCAGATGGACTATTTTCAGGCGGAGGTAAACTGCTCATGGGTTTGATGGGAAGGACCGGGCGGGCTAGAGGGTAGGCCTGATTGAGGGGAGGGGTTGTATGGGACTTGAGAAAGGACTGAAGGGTAGGGTTTTTGAATGGGTGGATAACTGGTGGTGAAGAGGTTCGGTCCTGGGAGAAGGGATCGGTATGGCTTGTACCAGTTTGAGAGTGAAAAAAAGGTTTGGTTGAAGAAGTTTGTGAGTGGACAGAAGGTTTGAGGTGAAGGTTCTGGGTCTGAGCCACGGACTGGCGACCCTTTTCATCCTTGATTAGACTCATTTGGGACTCACTGGTCCTCCGGGGATCCGATGAGCTACTCTGGGGCACAAACCTTACGGACCTAGTTTGGTCCTGAATTGGTTTTCTTGGATTCTGAGATGTGGGTCTTGATGGATTTGTATTGTGGAAGCCGTGATTAGTTGAAGGTATAGCAGTGGTGGTGGTTTCGGAATTTAATGTTGTGTCTTCTGTTTCGGGAATGGTGTGTGGTTTTGGATCCTCAAGGTTTCTTTCAATCGCGCCATCATTCAAAGGTGGGAGGGAAGCAAGGGAGTAGAGCAGGAAAAGAGGACCAGTGATGTTGGGCGAAAAATTGGTGGTAGCTTCCACCCCTCCGGCCTCAGCTGGGGGAAAGGAGAAGGAGGCCTTGGGAGGAACAGGGTAGGTCGACTGAAGATAACTTTTGGGGTCCTCGGGGCTTCCTGTTTCAGTTTCTACCTCTTCAGCCACACCTGAGACGGATCCTGAAGTTATATAGGTGTAATTCGCACTGCCTTTGGCTCCAGTTTGAATAGATCCTAAAATATTAGAGCTGTTCCTTTTTTCATTGACCGCCTGGTTTGTCAAGTGGTTCCCCTCCGAGACTGGACGAGATACTTCTGTTCTTGTTCCATGAGGTTTGTTTGATGCTCTATGGGCTGATGGGGGTTAAAGAGAAAGAAAGACAGTCATTGCAGGATGTCTATTCTGTGTTTTACCTTGGCTTCAAGATGGCATTTGATGACTTATGGCGTAAGTAATTCTATTAAATTAAGACAAACTGAAGGTAAACAGAGCTGTCTCTGTTCTGTCTGTACATTCAGCATTGTACAAGCTGCATACCTGGCAGAGCGGTAACTTCCTCTTCTTGTCGTGCCAAGTTCCCTCCATCCACCCCTGTGGCGTTACTCCCAGTCCAAGGACTACGACTCCCATCACGTAACACTGCAGACTCGATACCTGCCCAGTATACAAAGTAAGACTGCACCACTGTGATGCTGGAATGACAAAGAGGTGGCTGAATATAGAATGGTGCAGTTATTCAAAAAGGTGTTAATAATGAACCAAACATTCACATTAATGAACTTTACTACATCACAGAGTACATTTCGTACTTTTTACTGTAATACATTTCAGAGGTAAATGTTGTACTTTACTGGACTACATCTCAGAGTACATCTTGTACTTTTAACTGTATCACATCTCAGAAGTACATATCATACGTTTTACTGTACTTCATCTCAGAGGTAAGTATTGTACTTTTACTCCAGTACCTTTTTAGAGGTTCACATTGTACTTTTTACAAAGTAAGACTGTGATGCTGGAATAACAAAGAGGTGGCTGAATAACAAAGGTACAATTCATAAAGCCACATACATAATAAACCAAACATTCACATTGGAGTAGTTTGGGCCGTCCTCAGAATGTATCTTGCTTAAATATCTGACTGCTGGCTCTGAAAGCCGTCCTGGTTGTGAAGAACGACCCTGAGCATCATGCTTACTAGAACCGGATGTCTCCCATGGGTGCATCGGGGGCCCTCCACACAAACGACAGGTTCCTCTTCAGTTGTTTGTCCGAGTGCGTGAGGCTGTCGCCCTCCGAGAGGCAGCGCAGGGTGTGAGTGCCGGGCGGCGTGAGGGTCCAGGAGCCCCCCACCAGCAACACGCCCACTCCCGTAGACCTGGACCCGGCACCCGCCACACCGCGAGCCTGGAGCAGGAAACCCATGAAGTCCCGAGAGCTTCGGACCGTCACTGAAGACACGGGAGTGGATGCAGACCGCGTTGTTTGTGGGTAAGTTAATTAATTAGTAGACAAGTAGAAGTAACTCACAAATTAACAGGTAAACTGGTTGTTAATTGGTTCGTTAACGAATCAGTGGGTTGAATCTTTACCTGTTATGAACTGTCCAGGTAGGTAAGAAGAGGCGGATGTGCGCAGGGCGACGTGGCTGCGCTTCGGGTCCTGGGGTTGAGCGCGGATGTGGCCGGGAATCATCTCCCGACACGAGGCGTGGCTGGCACCGCGGGAGAACGTCAGAGCGGAGGGAGCCAGAGAAAACAAGACCACGCCCACCCCGAAGCACCGGAGGGGGGGGGGACGGCATCTCCACAGACGATCACTGCAAAGAGACGGTGGAGACGAGTCACTGGACTCTTCTATTTAGGTCCAACCTCTCGTTCTGCCGA
Organism: Taurulus bubalis; assembly: GCF_910589615.1. Lineage (NCBI taxonomy): Eukaryota > Metazoa > Chordata > Actinopteri > Perciformes > Cottidae > Taurulus > Taurulus bubalis. The sequence goes on along the minus strand of NC_136591.1, from coordinate 41,330,092 downwards.
GTGAAGTCAATTCATGTGATAAAGCTGCATTCTCTCTCCTGATCGCCAGGGGTGACTCCTCTGGTTGTATCGAAGTCTATGCTTCATGGGTTAAAGTTGCATTCTCTCTCCTGATCGCCAGGGGAGACTCCTCTGGTTGTATAGAAGTCTATATAAATGACTCTACTTCTCTTGATGTATTCCCTCAGTAAACATTGTAAACATGAGTTTATGTCTCAATCTCTAGTTTCAAGTCTTCTTCAATACAACATGATGTTCATTTATTAAATTATGGTAATTTAGAGTCAAACAGACCATAAAGCAGGGGACGCTTTAGGGGCGGGGCTACAAGGTGATTGACAGTTTGACACCAGAGACAAAAACGGTGTCTCTACGTCCCTCCTCTTCAGTCCATATATGGTCACTTCCTGTTCACTGGTTGCACAAAAACAACATGGCGACGGCCGTAATCCAAGATGGCGACGGGTGTGACGCGAGGCACGCTGTCTGAAAGTATTATTATTATTTGTGTCATTAGACTTGTTTTGTTAATTGTCACTTTCTCTGAGCGTGTTTCATGTAAATCTTAATGTGTATTTTATAATATCTGTCAAACCATAGCAACTAGATTTGTAAAACCACCACTTTATATTTCAAGAAGAAGAAAAAATGGTCGTGGGTTTTGGTTCTTAAAACCCTCTTATTACCTTTGGGGTCAATTTGACCCCATTCAATGTTAAACGTCTCTAAATAAATGATTGACATCTTTTTCTTTGCTTCATATTTCATGACTTTTCTAATTTAATGGGGACAACTGGGTAAACATAAAATGAACATGGTGTGTTTTCAATGTCCTGTATACATCTTGTATGCATCCGTGTTCTTTGGGGTCAATTTGACCCCCAGCTTTTTTTCACTGTATAAAATATAAGAAATATCAACATTTTGCACATGTTGGTTTTGGTTGTTTTGGATGATATTGAGGCCACTACAACATACAAATGTATAATCTTCAGAAGGTTTTAGGGCCCTAACCTTACATAACCCTTGTGTGGTGTTCAGACCTGTGGGACCCGTTTAAATTTTTCATCAAAAGAAAAATAATACGATTCATTATTTTTTCAGACTCATTAGCGATGGCTCATTTTCCGTGAAGAACATATACTGTACACATCCCCTAAACATGTATACTACATACAGGGTGTGTGTGTGTGTGTGTGTGTGTGTGTGTGTGTGTGTGTGTGTGTGTGTTGCAACAGTGTTGATGAATTCCTCTGTCTTGTTGAACAAGTCTTTATTTGCTCAGACTCCATCCCAGCTGCACATGGTGGCGGTGGGATCTTATGGTTGTGTGCTTCATGTGTACAGTAGTGCAGACAAAAGGCTGAAATTGTGTTTGTTGACCCTGACCATAATCCATGTTACTATTGTTTTTCATTCCAAATTTTATAGATTAAAAAAATATGTACTTAGAAATAATATAAAGCCATTAAAACACTAACAATATATCTCTTTCCAATTTTAGGTCAATCAGTGAGATGTTATGGTGATCTGCATATTTCGCCATAGTCGCAAACAGGTTTTCTGGATGTATCAGGGGCGTGGGGGGTATTTTATTTTTTATTTAAAGGGCTATTTAGGTAGTCAACAAACAAACATAAAGTACCTGACACTTAAACTTGGGAAACTTTTTTTTCTGGAGGTTTAAATTGTTTGGGTCAAATTGACCCCAAGAGTAAAAGATGTTAGTTCATTTGAAGGTAACATTAAGCGAATGTGAGTGTTTCCAAAAACAAAGACAACAACGTCGGACAAGTATGAGCATGAGTTCACACACACGCACACACACACACACACACACACACACACACCTTGTTCTGTGGCTGTCAGACAATCAGCACACAAGCACCAAACCCAAATGTTAGTTGACATCTTTATGAGCTGGTGTATTTATACATCAGTATTTACATTTCTACTTTTCCTCCACCACATCTCAGAGGTACCATTGTTTTACTTTTTACGGTACATATTGTACTTTTTAGTGGAATACATCATTCATCCTCTCTGTTGCCCTGAGCCCATTCAGACATCCTTAAAACAGAGTCCCACAAATATATCTTTCATTTCTTCAAAGGGCCAAATCACTTTCATTAACAGGAGGAACGAGTTCATTTGTCTGGGACTATTTTCTCTTGTGCATTAATGCACACAGTGTGTGCTCTTCAGTGTTTGGTTCAGCTGGAAGTTGTTTGTTTTGGTATGTTTGTCTAATTAACAACCATGAAATACAAATAAAGACAAACGAATAAATGAGTGGATGGTGTATCAGTTACCTGGAGAACCTTCAGGACGCCGAGGAAATCTCTTCTTCTTCTTCTTCTTCTTCTTCTTCTTCTTCTTCTTCTTCTTCTTCTTCTTTGTGAAGAATCACGTCCTCGACAGTCGTGCGGTTCAGTAGTGTGAAAAGACCTGTTGGAGTCTTGTTTGAGGTCATGAGGTCTGGGGGGCTGGGGGGTCTGGGGGTCCAGGATATGGAGGGGAGTGGGTGAGGGTGGGTGGGGGTGGGTGGGTGGGCATAGAACCAGAATATGTAGAGCTGCAGGTCGGATCCCTCAACACTGCATATGCTATTTTGATTGATTTTTAATATTACATGTTTGGTATGGAAGCTAAAACATGGCATGGTTGCTTATTTTTAAATTTCTTAATTTATCCCAATAACTCTCAAGATGAAAAACTAAACACGCTCACGATGAATCAAAGTACTTGTGAGCAGAACTGAAACGGCTCGGCAAATCCAAAACTGTTTGGATTGTTTTACTGTCTACCGAACGAACGGGCAACTTGGAAATGGCAGGAAGTTATTTTATAATCACTTTTTTTTAAAGCAAACAATTAATCAAGCAAGTAATCAGAAGATAGTTCAGTATTCTTCATCTTGTCTTTTGGGCGTTGCCTTTTAGTTTTTTGGCCGTCTTCATCTTGTTTTTTGGCCGTCTTCCTATTGTTTTTTGGGTGTCACCAGGCTCGTTCGTTAGAGCTGCGCCTCGCCTGGAATCCAGTGAGAGCAGCGGAGGCGGAGTCAACAAACTGCGATCAAGTCGGACAGTTTTCAGCCTTCAAAGTAAACACAGGAAGTCACAGAAAAAATGACTTCCTGTTAGTTCCGAACTTTTGTCTACTTGTAGTTTGCAGATCATGTTTGGATTTATTATATGTGTTTATAAATATATATTCATGTAGAAATGAGTGTGTAGCTGCATCCTTTGGTCTTTTGATGTCTGCCTGTGAAATACATTACGACTAGTTTGGATGTGTGTTGTATAAATAAGATTTTGTATTAACAACCACACAATACATGTTTTTAGATCAAACATGAGACTAATAGTCAACAATCCAGAGTTAAGTATTACAACTACACATAAAATAAGAATTTTCTGCCGATCGATTCTGCGCAGAACTGGCTCATCTCGAACGAGCCTATCATTTTGTTTTTTTGGCCGTCTTCATCTTGTTTTTTGGGCTGTTTTCATCTTGTTTTTTGGGCGTTGCCTTTTTGGTTTGTGGCCGTCTTAATCTTGTTTTTTGGGCGTTGCTTTTTAGTTTTTTGGCCGTCTTCATCTTGTTTTTTTGGCCATCTTCATCTTGTTTTTTTGGCCGTTTTCATCTTGTTTTTTGGGCGTTGCCTTTTTGGTTTGTGGCCGTCTTAATCTTGTTTTTTGGGCGTTGCTTTTTGGTTTGTGGCCGTCTTCTTGTTGTTTTTTACAGCTCTGACAGCCAAAGGGAAGGATTAGGTGTACAGTAAAAAAAAAAAAGCACAACACTCAACAGCAACACCTCCTCCCATGATTGGGCTTTTCGGTCATTGTCACGATCGCGTCGGTCCGACTTTAAAACCACGGAACGTACGTTTTGGACGGAAGCGACCAAAACAAGCCTCTGAAGCTTTCATTGTACAGAGTAACTCTGTTATCTGTGCATATGACAATACACATATCTTGATCTTGAAATGAAAATGTATCTGTTACGCCCCGTGGTGGCTCATCTGTGAAGAATGAGAAAGACAACAGGAGGGGGAGACAAAGCAACAGCACAAAACACAATACATGTACAATACTAGAGATACAGGACACCGTCCGTAACAGTATCTTTACAATGTATCAACTGAATTCTCTCATGTTCCCTTTTGTGCATTCTGCCTCAAGCGCTTGGTTCACTCTTTCACTCATAAACTTTCTCTACCTTCTTCCTGCAAAGTGACACTGCAGAAAGAGGCACTCCTCTCTAGGTGATCTGTTTCTATGGGATTAGGACACACACACACACACACACACACACACACACACACACACACACACACACACAAACAGGATGTACACCAGCTGTAGCCAAATCCCTCCAGGATCTCCATCTCTTTGTTTCTGTCCCACCTCCCTCCCTTTGTCTGTCCATCATTGTCATCATGGATGCAGGGCTTTGTTGTGAGGACCAGAATGTCGTCACACTTGATGATGAGTTCAGGTTGTGTGTTCGGTATGCAAACAAACATGCAAACACACATGCAAAAGCTGCCGGAGGACGACTCGTCGCTCGACTGTGACCGAAGACAGGGCGAGTGTTTCTGATCTCAGGTGATCTCAGGTGATCTCAGGTGATCTCAGGTGATCTCAGGTGAAGTTCCTGTTTTACAGCAGAGAAGAATGTTTTAAGGTTTGAAACCCGAGAGGAGACGTGAGGACATCGTTTGTGTTTATTGTCAACTTCACCAGGGAGACGGGCGGATTACACAGTCTGATCCTTTAGAACGATTCTATAGGCCTCCTCTTCCCTCTCTCCTCTCTCCTCCTCCCTCTTTCCACTGTCCTCTGTCCTCTCTCCTCCTCCCTCTTTGCTCTGTCTTCTGTCCTCTCTCCTCCTCCCTCTTTCCTCTGTCCTCTCTCCACCTCCCTCTTTCCTCTGTCCTCTGTCCTCCCTCTTTCCTCTGTCCTCTCTCCTCCTCCCTCTTTCCTCTGTCCTCTCTCCACCTCCCTCTTTCCTCTTTCCTCTGTCCTCCCTCTTTCCTCTGTCCTCTTTCCTGTGTCCTCTCTCCCTCTTTCCTCTGACCTCTTTCCTCTTTCCTCTGTCCTCCTCCCTCTTTCCTCTGTCCTCTGTCCTCCCTCTTTCCTCTGTCCTCTTTCCTGTGTCCTCTCTCCCTCTTTCCTCTGACCTCTTTCCTCTTTCCTCTGTCCTCCTCCCTCTTTCCTCTGTCCTCTCTCCACCTCCCTCTTTGCTCTGTCTTCTGTCCTCTCTCCTCCTCCCTCTTTCCTCTGTCCTCTCTCCTCCTCCCTCTTTCCTCTGTCCTCTCTCCTCCTCCCTCTTTCCTCTCTCCACCTCCCTCTTTCCTCTGTCCTCTATCCTCCCTCTCTTCTCTGCCCTCTGTCCTCATGTCTCCTCTTCATTTCTCCTCCCTCTTTCCTCTCTCCTCCTCCACCCTCCTATATCTCTCAGGCACTCAGCCGCCGTGGGACAGGGAGGACCAGTCCTACTGGTTTGTCTGTTGGAGAGAGGGAGTGACGTCATCCTGTTCAGGACTGGAACGACGTGACAGGACGGCTCGTGAGAAGCCGCCTCTCTTCCTCACGCGTTCCTTTTCCCCACAGAGGAATTTAAAGCTGCTTTATTTTACATGTCAGGACATATAAAAGCCGCATGGGTTTCTGGAGGGACGGCTGTTCGAACCCCGCTGCCGGCAAAACATAATCTAATCTGTTTCTGATTGGACGACGGTTATCAGAGATCACGTGATCGCATGTGTAAAGAAAAACATTCAGCATTAACAGCCGACTCGCTTCAGAAGCACACCTGGAGCACACCTGGAGAACGAGGACACCTGGAGTACACCTGGAAAACGAGGACACCTGGAGCACACTTGGAGAACGAGGACACCTGGAGCCCACCTGGAGAACGAGGACACCTGGAGCACACCTGGAAAACGAGGACACCTGGAGCACACCTGGAAAACGAGGACACCTGGAGCACACCTGGAGAACGAGGACACCTGGAGCCCACCTGGAGAACGAGGACACCTGGAGCACACCTGGAAAACGAGGACACCTGCAACACACCTGGAGAACGAGGACACCTGCAGCACACCTGGAGAACGAGGACACCTGGAGTACACCTGGAGAGCACGCAGCAGACAGGTAACAGCTGCTCTGCCTCTAACTCACCTTTAGTTTGAAGTTGGATGTCACGGCTTGAGTTCTGTGTCTGGTGAGATGTTCCTGACCTCTTGTGTTCGTGTTCGTGTTAAAAAGGAGAAACACGTTCAGCTGTAGATTGATGTTACAAAAATACAAGGTTCTATTAATACATTATATCAAATGTATTAATACATTATGTATTAATACATTATGTATTAATACATTATGTATTAATACATAATGTATTAATACATTATGTATTCATACATAATGTATTAATACATTAATACATGAGATGTATGTATGTTCATTTCATTGTTTATGAAGTCGATCCTTCAGTCGTTTTGTTGAAGTAAAACATAAATCTGGTTCGCTGATAACGCAAAAACACAACACAAGTTGTGAACAATCCTATTTTTGCCAACTATGTTCGTATATATAACGTTTTATTATGATACAACACGTTGTATACATTCTGGTTAAGCAGTATATTCGTTGCAGATTCCCTCCCTCTGCTTGTGAAGAGTTTTGCATGTGTTTAGGTTATTTGGTTAGAGTGAAGCCTAGTGTGTGTGTGTGTGTGTGTGTGTGTGTGTGTGTGTGTGTGTGTGTGTGTGTGTGTGTGTGTGTGTGTGTGTGTGTGTGTGTGTGTGTGTGAGAGAGAGAGAGCTCTCAGGGTGTGGAGAGCAAACTGCTGGCAGACATCTTAATAATGCCAGAATTGTTTGTGAGAGCGGCGCTGCGCTTCATCGAGAAGAGGATCCAGGACACGGAGCGAGACACCGGCTCAAACCGGTCGTGCCGGTTAGCAAACTGTTTCCCGGACAAATGAATCACGAACATTTGCTTCATAGTTTGCAAAAATATAAACGTTCACAACTTGTGTTTTGTTTTTGCGTTTCTTTCGTGAACAGCGAACCAGATTTATGTTTTACTTCAACAAAACGAGTGAAGGATCGACTTCATGAACAATGAAATGAACAATAATGAAATAGTCTGTGTATATGTGTGTCACAGGTAGATGATGATGATGAAGATGATGAAGATGATGATGATGATGCTAATGATGGCTGCGCTCCTCCTGACGGAGACGTCTCCCTTGCTGCGCCCTTCAGGTAAAAATGAACAAAGTAAGCGTACGGGGACTTGAACCGCTGACCTTCTGGGTGAAGGTGTTTAAATACCTGTGATGTACCACGTGTCCTCAGGGGCGCAGCGGGCCTCTCCGTGCCCACAGAGGTGGCTCCTCTCTGGGCAGAGGTGCCTCGCCGTCTACCCCGTGTGGAGCTCCTGGGCCGATGCCGAGGTATGGAGCATGAAACACCTTTTATGTATCTGAACATATGAACCATGGTTTAACGTGTGTGTGTGTGTGTGTGTGTGTGTCTGTGTCTGTGTGTGTGTGTGTGTATGTGTGTGGGTGTGTGTGTGTAGTTTGTGTGCACTCAGAAAGGAGGTAACCTGGCGTCTCTCCACACAGAAGAGGAGGCGCTGCTCCTCCGTCAGGCGGCTCACCTGCACCCTCAGGTGTGGCTGGGCGGACACCAGCAGGTAAAGATGTGGTGATTAAATCTTCTTCTGTTCAAACAAACACAAAGAATGTTACGCCCTAAAGCGGCCATGTTCAGGAGCAGTGATGCAGGAAGTTGTGTGTGTAGTGTGTTTAGTGTGTTTAGTGTGTTTAGTGTGTGTTTAGTGTTGAGTGCAATCCAACTAAACAGAATAACACCGTCAATGTAATTACGGTATTATACTGTAATGTGAGGTTTACAGTGTAATACTGTAGCTAGCCTACCAGTATACATATGAATATATATGTATATATGTGTGTATACATGTGTGTGTATATACAAATATCTCCATGAAGGGTTCATCATGAAAGATGACGTATCTGGTGTACTTACTAAAGTACTACAGTTGTTATATAAATGTATGTAGTGAAATAGCAAGTACACCATTTCCCTCTGAGATGTATTGCAGTAGAAGTACACGCTTAAAAACTTTCTTTCCGCTCAGCAGAATGGCTCTTGGTCTTGGAGCGACGACTCCCCCTTCAGGGCCAGTGGTTCGACCAATCAGAGCCAGGGAGAGGCCAAAGAGGGCGGGGCTTGCATGGCAATGACACCAAAAAGTAAATAAAGAACATGGAAATAAAGGATTATTCGTGTTAATAGATTAAGTATTATAGTATATTAACAGTGTTTAATAGAATTTTACTAAACATTTTGTTCGTATTGCAAAATACTTAATTATTGATTGTTAATTTAAATGAAATGTGCGTGTTTTGTGCTCAGGTGTAGAGCTCAGCAGCGCCCCCTGTGGTGAGCTCAGGTTCTTCATCTGCTCCACCAGAGTCGGGTCAGCTCCCAGTGACAGGAAACCAGTCAAGCCAGGTGAGACATTACTGGTTGTTGTCACTGTACATATGTTACCAGTAAAAAGTACTTTATATGAATACGTTATACTTCTCCTCCAATACACCTCAGAGGTACATATTGTACTTTGTACATTGATCTTAAATAATTGTATGGATTGATGTGGATTAAAGCTAAAAACATGATCAGATATGATAGTGAACCATGTTTCTGCTTAATCAGGATTTTTACTTTCCCAGTGTGGTCATAGTACTTTTCCTGCAGGAAGGCGTGGTAGTACTTCTGCAGGAAGGCATGGTAGTACTTCTCCTGCAGGAAGGCGTGGTAGTACTTCTCCTGCAGGAAGGCATGGTAGTACTTCACCTGCAGGAAGGCGTGGTAGTACTTCTCCTGTAGGAAGGCGTGGTAGTACTTCTCCTGCAGGAAGGCGTGGTAGTACTTCTCCTGCAGTAAGACGTGGTAGTACTTCTGCAGTAAGGCATGGTAGTACCTCTCCTGCAGTAAGGCGTGGTAGTACTTCTCCTGCAGGAAGGCGTGGTAGTACTTCTCCTGCAGGAAGGTGTGGTAGTACTTCTCCTGCAGGAAGGCATGGTAGTACTTCACCTGCAGGAAGGCGTGGTAGTACTTCTCCTGCAGTAAGACGTGGTAGTACTTCTCCTGGAGGAAGGCATGGTAGTACTTCTCCTGCAGTAAGACGTGGTAGTACTTCTCCTGCAGTAAGACCTGGTAGTACTTCTCCTGCAGTAAGGCGTGGTAGTACTTCTCCTGCAGTAAGACGTGGTAGTACTTCTCCTGCAGTAAGACCTGGTAGTACTTCTCCTGCAGTAAGACGTGGTAGTACTTCTCCTGCAGTAAGACGTGGTAGTACTTCTCCTGCAGGAAGGCGTGGTAGTACTTCTGCAGGAAGGTGTGGTAGTACTTCTCCTGCAGTAAGGCGTGGTAGTACTTCTCCTGCAGGAAGGCGTGGTAGTACTTCTCCTGCAGTAAGACATGGTAGTACTTCTCCTGCAGTAAGACGTGGTAGTACTTCTCCTGCAGTAAGACGTGGTAGTACTTCTCCTGCAGTAAGACGTGGTAGTACTTCTCCTGCAGGAAGGCGTGGTAGTACTTCTCCTGCAGTAAGTTGTGGTAGTACTTCTCCTGCAGCAAGACGTGGTAGTACTTCTCCTGCAGTAAGGCGTGGTAGTACTTATGCAGGAAGGTGTGGTAGTACTTCTCCTGCAGGAAGGCGTGGTAGTACTTCTCCTGCAGTAAGACGTGGTAGTACTTCTCCTGCAGTAAGACCTGGTAGTACTTCTCCTGCAGTAAGGCGTGGTAGTACTTCTCCTGCAGTAAGACGTGGTAGTACTTCTCCTGCAGGAAGGCGTGGTAGTACTTCTGCAGGAAGGTGTGGTAGTACTTCTCCTGCAGTAAGGCGTGGTAGTACTTCTCCTGCAGTAAGACGTGGTAGTACTTCTCCTGCAGTAAGGCGTGGTAGTACTTCTGCAGGAAGGTGTGGTAGTACTTCTCCTGCAGGAAGGCGTGGTAGTACTTCTCCTGCAGTAAGACGTGGTAGTACTTCTCCTGCAGTAAGACCTGGTAGTACTTCTCCTGCAGTAAGGCGTGGTAGTACTTCTCCTGCAGTAAGACGTGGTAGTACTTCTCCTGCAGTAAGACCTGGTAGTACTTCTCCTGCAGTAAGGCGTGGTAGTACTTCTCCTGCAGTAAGACGTGGTAGTACTTCTCCTGCAGGAAGGCGTGGTAGTACTTCTGCAGGAAGGTGTGGTAGTACTTCTCCTGCAGTAAGGCGTGGTAGTACTTCTCCTGCAGGAAGGCGTGGTAGTACTTCTCCTGCAGTAAGACATGGTAGTACTTCTCCTGCAGTAAGACGTGGTAGTACTTCTCCTGCAGTAAGACGTGGTAGTACTTCTCCTGCAGGAAGGCATGGTAGTACTTCTCCATTTGTTTTGGACACTTGCCAGTAACCCTTCAACACGTCAAATTTACTGACATACTTTGCTGCAGCCACCTGGTCAATACAATCATCCATGAGGTAATGTAAAATAATCTGGCTTTGTTATATTATTGACTTTTCAAAAATCTGAACAGAACATGGATGTCTTATCACTCTTGTAACCAACAAACATGGAGACGCCCTGCTTGGTGACAAAGGCACTGCCATGTCCTTATCAACCATTTACTTTATCTCAGCCTCCAAAGTTTTACGCTTCTCGGAAGAAACTAGATAAAATGCTGACAAATAGGCTGGGAACACGCTGCCGGGTGCTAGCAGGTACGGTTAGCAAATACTGGCTACCAGGCCACGCACGGGGTAGTACTTCTCCTACAGGAAGGCGAGTTAGTATTTCTCCTCATGGTAGTACTTCTCCTGCTTTAAGGCGAGGTAGTACTTCTCCTGCTTTAAGGCGAGGTAGTACTTCTCCTGCAGGAAGGCGTGGTAGTACTTCTCCTCATGGTAGTACTTCTCCTGCTTTAAGGCGAGGTAGTACTTCTCCTCATGGTAGTACTTCTCCTGCTTTAAGGCGAGGTAGTACTTCTCCTGCAGGAATGCGTGGTAGTACTTCTCCTCATGGTAGTACTTCTCCTGCTTTAAGGCGAGGTAGTACTTCTCCTCATGGTAGTACTTCTCTGCTTAAAGGCGAGGTAGTACTTCTCCTACAGGAAGGCATGGTAGTACTTCTCCTGCTTTAAGGCGAGGTAGTACTTCTCCTACAGGAAGGCGAGGTAGTAATTCTCCTACAGGAAGGTGAGGTAGTACTTCTCCTATAGGAAGGTGTGGTTGTACTTCTCCTACAGGAAGGCGAGGTAGTACTTCTCCTACAGGAAGGCGAGGTTGTACTTCTCCTACAGGAAGGCGAGGTTGTACTTCTCCTACAGGAAGGCGAGGTAGTACTTATCCTACAGGAAGGCATGGTAGTACTTCTCCTGCTTTAAGGCGAGGTAGTACTTCTCCTACAGGAAGGCGTGGTAGTATTTCTCCTACAGGAAGGCGAGGTAGTACTTCTCCTACAGGAAGGCGAGGTAGTACTTCTCCTACAGGAAGGCAAGGTAGTACTTATCCTACAGGAAGGCATGGTAGTACTTCTCCTGCTTTAAGGCGAGGTAGTACTTCTCCTACAGGAAGGCGTGGTAGTATTTCTCCTACAGGAAGGCGAGGTAGTACTTCTCCTACAGGAAGGCATGGTAGTACTTCTCCTGCTTTAAGGCGAGGTAGTACTTCTCCTACAGGAAGGCGTGGTAGTATTTCTCCTACAGGAAGGCGAGGTAGTACTTCTCCTACAGGAAGGCGAGGTAGTACTTCTCCTACAGGAAGGCGAGGTAGTACTTCTCCTACAGGAAGGCAAGGTAGTACTTATCCTACAGGAAGGCATGGTAGTACTTCTCCTGCTTTAAGGCGTGGTAGTACTTCTCCTACAGGAAGGCGAGTTAGTACTTCTCCTACAGGAAGGCGAGGTAGTACTTCTCCTACAGGAAGGCGTGGTAGTACTTCTCCTACAGGAAGGCGTGGTAGTACTTCTCCTACAGGAAGGCGAGTTAGTACTTATCCTACAGGAAGGCGTGGTAGTACTTCTCCTGCTTTAAGGCGTGGTAGTATTTCTCCTACAGGAAGGCGTGATAGTATTTCTCCTACAGGAAGGCGTGGTAGTACTTCTCCTACAGGAAGGCGATTTAGTATTTCTCCTACAGGAAGGCGAGGTAGTACTTCTCCTACAGGAAGGCGTGGTAGTACTTCTCCTACAGGAAGGCGTGGTAGTACTTCTCCTACAGGAAGGCGAGTTAGTACTTCTCCTACAGGAAGGCGTGGTAGTATTTCTCCTACAGGAAGGCGTGGTAGTATTTCTCCTACAGGAAGGCGTGGTAGTACTTCTCCTACAGGAAGGCGTGGTAGTACTTCTCCTACAGGAAGGCGAGTTAGTATTTCTCCTACAGGAAGGCGTGGTAGTACTTCTCCTACAGGAAGGCGAGTTAGTACTTCTCCTACAGGAAGGCGTGGTAGTATTTCTCCTACAGGAAGGCGAGTTAGTACTTCTCCTACAGGAAGGCGTGGTAGTATTTCTCCTGCAAGAAGGCGTGGTAGTACTTCTCCTGCAGGAAGGCGTGGTAGTACTTCTCCTGCAGCAAGGCGTGAGAACCCTGCGCCCTGCTCTCTGTCTTGCAGGCCTCGTCCCCGGTGTGAGCCTGTTTGACGTGGTCTGGAGCTCCAGCGCCTCGCTGGCGGACGAGATCCTCCACTCGTCCTCCTTCGTCTGGCAGCTCCGCTCCGGGAAGCTGACGCAGCGCTGCTACGACAGCTTCCTCCAGCAGGAGGCGCTCTACCTGCGCCGAGTCAGCAGCATGCTGGAGGTCAGAGGTCACCGGGGGTTTGATACCCATTCCTGTGTTCCCATCCCTTTATCTCACTCTCGAACCTGAACCCTCCGGTACTTCTAAATAGTTTTTCCAGCTCCACAAGTATTTTCTTCTGTTTTCTTTTTCTTCTGTCACGAAAATATTCTTCTTCTGTTGGGTGAAATATTCAGATTTTGAAAGTAAACTGCTGAAGATCGGGATGAAATAAAACTCTTAACTCAGCTTTTAAAAGTATTAGTACAACGTAGTTGTTTGAATTACTGAAGATTATATTAATTTCGTCAATTTTTTTCAATTTTCTGTTTTTGAGATTATATTGAGATAACATGTGTGTATTATTTTTACATTAAATAATACACAATAATAAAAAAATACAAATGTATTTTTTCGCAGTAAGAAAGTACACATTTGACATTTTTAAACACACTTTTTCAAACACTATCCAGCTATTTTCCTTCTGAAAACTCATATTTTGACACTTGTTTTGATGTAGTTTTTTGTGAGGTACTTGTAGTTCTCTGTGAAGACGTCCTCTGTCTCCCGGTGGAGGTTAACTGGTGGGACTGGTTTTATGTTTTGATGGTTCTATGGTTTGATGACATCATCGTCCTGCAGGTCGTGGTTGGCGGTCTGGAAGCCGACGAGGTGACGTCTCTGTTGCTGGACACGCTGAAGCAGTACAGGAACCAGGTACTACTGTATTTATGTACTTCAGGACAAAGTACATGTGTATGTGTGTATTTACCAGCGTTGTTGATGTCTTTATGTTAGCTTCACATTCATCAAACACTTGATACTTTTATCACTGTTACCACAGCCTCATACACATTTCAACATAAAACATCAGAAGATGCAATTGAAACTCACTTTAAGTCATTTAGGAGGAAACACATGTGAAACAGAATAAAACGGTAAAAAATAGATTAAAATTGTAGGGATGAATTTAAAATGTTAAATGTTTTCTTCTTCTTCCTCCTCCTGCTGCTCTTCCTCCTCCTCCCCCTCTCGTCCTGCATCTCCTCCTCTTCCTCCTCCTATCCCTCCTCTTCTTCCTCCTCCTCCTCCTCCTCTTCCTCCTATTCCTCCTCTTCCTCCTATTCCTCCTCTTCCTCTTCCTATCCCTCCTCTTCTTCCTCCTCCTCCTCCTCTTCCTCCTATTCCTCCTCTTCCTCTTCCTATCCCTCCTCTTCTTCTTCCTCCTCCTCCTCCACCTGCATCTCCTCCTCTTCTTCCTCCTCCTCCTCTTCCTCCTCTCCTCCTGCATCTCCTCCTCTTCTTCTTCCTCCTATCCCTCCTCTTCTTCTTCCTCCTCCTCCTCCTCCTCCTCTTCCTCCTCCCATCCCTCCTCTTCCTCCTCTCCTCCTGCATCTCCTCCTCTTCTTCTTCCTCCTATCCCTCCTCTTCTTCTTCCTCTTCCTCCTCCTCCTCTTCCTCCTCCCATCCCTCCTCTTCTTCCTCCTCCTCCTCTCCTCCGTCCTCTTCCTCCTCCTCCTCTTCCTCCTTCTATCCCTCCTCTTCTTCTTCCTCCTCCTCCTCCTCCTCCTCCACCTGCATCTCCTCCTCTTCTTCCTCCTCCTCCCTCCTCCTCTTCCTCCTCTCCTCCTGCATCTCCTTCTCTTCCTCCTCTCCTCCTGCATCTCCTTCTCTTCCTCCTCCTATCCCTCCTCCTCTTCTTCTTCCTCCTCCTCCTCGTCTTTCTCCTCCTCTTCCTCCTATCCCTCCTCTTCTTTCTCTTCCTCCTCCTCCTCCTCATCCTCCTCCTCCTCCTCCTCCTCCTCCTCCTCCTCCTCCTCCAGAGCCTCCTCACCCTCCTCCCCCCCCATCCCCCGCAATGGGCCCTGTCCTCCCTCCTGTCGTTTCACCAGGTGGTCCTGAAGGATCCGGTCTACCTGCTGGTGGCGCTGTCGGCCCGGTCCGTCCTGCGTGACTTCCTGTCCAGGGAGCTGTTGCCAGGCGCCCGGCCGGTCTCCGGGTCAGAGGTCAAGGTCGGCCGCCTCCTCCAGGAGTGGAACAGAAACACTTGGACACGCAGGTAGAGAAAAACTACCTCAGCATAAAAAAATACTTCAAAACAAGTTTTTCCTTTTTTTTATATAATTCAGTGATTATTAATTGTGCATGCCGGACGCACAATTTATAATCACTGAATTATATATATAAATATTTTTAAATATATATATATAGATATATTATATAGATATAATATTTTTATTTTTTGATGAACAATTGGAATTATATTTTATATGTTTATTTAAAATGTATATTTTACATAAAAAAATATTTATTTATTTTTAATATTTGTATCCCTTGTATACTGGTGGAAGAAGTACTCACAACAAGTAATTACGCACACCTTTCCTCTATTTAAACTGAATTTTAGTTTATTAATGCTGCTTTTTCCACAAAAAAAAAAGATGTATATTGTTTTATTTGTTTATTCATAATTTGTTGAATGTTTTCCTAAAACCTCAGCTTTAAAATAATACGTTTCCCTCCGGCGCTCAGAAACACTACCGCTTCTGTCCACAGGGGTCGCCAAAGATCACCGCAAACTTTTATAAGTCTTCACTTTTCCTTTTCCGGTGTGGTATTGCTACTATTACAGTAGAGGAACGCTTCTTGTCGACCTCTGACCTCTGACCTCTGACCTCGTTACAGGTACAGGAAGCTGCTGGAGGAGCGGCAACATCACATGGACGTGTACAAGGCCGTCAACGTCTTCAGAGATCACATGACCAACCAGAGGAGCCTCCACAAGGCGTAAGAACAAGTGTGTGTGTGTGTGTTTGACGCTCACTAACGTGTGTGTGTGTGTGTCGCTCACTAGCGTGTGTGTGTGTGTGTGTGTGTGTGTGTGTGTGTGTGTGTGTGTGACGCTCACTAACGTGTGAGTGTGTGTGTGTGTGTGTGTGTGTGTGTGTGCACTGCAGGATCTGTGATGAAGAGGATGCTACATGATGAAGAGGAGGAAGACGAGGAGGTGAGAAGGTGAGTCATCGCACTGCAAAAAAATATTCATAAAAAAAAAATACAAATCATAAATTTAAAAATGTACTTGAGTAAAAGTACTAGTACTAATGCTTCTGGTCGTATAGTAGTAGTAGTGGTGGTAAAACATGTTGGTAGTAGTTTAGGTAATAAGTACAACTTAGAAATACAATTGAGGCAGTATGAGCAGTAGTAATGCTAGTAGTAGCAGTAGAAGTAGTTCCTAAAATATTGGCGGTAGTATTATTATTATGAATTCTAATATATTATAAAGTACTATTCCTTATATATTATACATTTAATTATATTTCTATATATTTGTTATAGTTTATCAGATAAATCTGTGTACTTTCTGTGTTTTTCCAGACTAAGCACCGAGACGGGATGAAGGCTCCTTGTGTCGTTTCGTCTGTGAATAAAGTTTAAATAAAGTTTTTGTTGAGATTGTATTGTTGTAATAAAGGTTCCTCAGTTTAAAGCTCCCTGGTGTCGTCACTCTCACGCGGTCTCTGTCTCCCCCTGCAGGCCGAGACCGGCACTGCATGCAAATACACGGCATTTAAAATACACAACACTACTGTAGTATTTCATCTGGTACTACTGATACTACTGTTGAAATTACTACGACTACCACTACTTAAACGTACTACATCTATTATAACTACCACTACTTGTTAAACTCCTCTTCCTAGTACTACTACTTGTACTATCTCTATTATAACTACCACTACTTCTTAAACTACTCCTCCTAGTACTACTACTTGTAGTACCTATATTATAACTCCTCTTCCTAGTACTACTACTTGTACTACCTCTATTATAACTACCACTACTTCCTAAACTCCTCCTCCTAGTACTACTACTTGTACTACCTCTAATATAACTACCACTACTTCTTAAACTACTCCTCATAGTACTACTACTTGTACTACCTCTGTTATAACTATCAGTACTTCTGCTACTCCTACAACAGCTGTACTTATACACAAATACTATTTCTGTTTAAACACATATTACTACTTCAAATAGAATGAATGAAGTAGTAATAATAATAATAATCCAGATACTTAAATAATAGTACTGTACTCCACTATCACTGTACTGGTTTCTACTGACTGTGTACTGGTGTATACTAATGGTCTACTGGTTTCGACTGACTGTGTACTGGTTTCCACTGACTGTCTACTGGTTTCTACTGACTGTGTACTGGTTTCTACTGACTGTGTACTGGTTTACACTGACTGTGTACTGGTTTCTACTGACTGTCTACTTGTTTCCACTGACTGTGTACTGGTTTCTACTGACTGTGTACTGGTTTCTACTGACTGTGTATTGGTTTCTACTGACTGTGTACTGGTTTACACTGACTGTGTACTGGTTTCTACTGACTGTGTATTGGTTTCTACTGACTGTGTACTGGTTTACACTGACTGTGTACTGGTTTCTACTGACTGTCTACTTGTTTCCACTGACTGTGTACTGGTTTCTACTGACTGTGTACTGGTTTACACTGTCTGTCTACTGGTTTCTACTGACTGTGTACTGGTTTCCACTGACTGTGTACTGGTTTCTACTGACTGTGTACTGGTTTCCACTGACTGTCTACTGGTTTCTACTGACTGTGTACTGGTTTCTACTGACTGTGTACTGGTTTCTACTGACTGTGTACTGGTTTCCACTGACTGTCTACTGGTTTCTACTGACTGTGTACTGGTTTCTACTGACTGTGTACTGGTTTCCACTGACTGTCTACTGGTTTCTACTGACTGTGTACTGGTTTCTACTGACTGTGTACTGGTTTCCACTGACTGTCTACTGGTTTCTACTGACTGTGTACTGGTTTCTACTGACTGTGTACTTGTTTCTACTGACTGTGTACTGGTTTCTACTGACTGTGTACTGGTTTCTACTGACTGTCTACTGGTTTCTACTGACTGTGTACTGGTTTCTGCTGTGTACTGGTTTCTACTGACGGTCTACTGGTTTCTACTGACTGTGTACTGGTTTCTACTGACTGTGTACTGGTTTCCACTGACTGTGTACTGGTTTCTACTGACTGTGTACTGGCTTCTACTGACTGTCTACTGGTTTCTACTGACTGTGTACTGGTTTCTGCTGTGTACTGGTTTCTACTGACGGTCTACTGGTTTCTACTGACTGTGTACTGGTTTCTACTGACTGTGTACTGGTTTCCACTGACTGTGTACTGGTTTCTACTGACTGTGTACTGGCTTCTACTGACTGTCTACTGGTTTCTACTGACTGTGTACTGGTTTCTGCTGTGTACTGGTTTCTACTGACGGTCTACTGGTTTCTACTGACTATGTACTGGTTTCTACTGACTGTGTACTGGTTTACACTGACTGTGTACTGGTTTCAACTGACTGTGTACTGGTGTATACTAATGGTCTACTGGTTTCGACTGACTGTGTACTGGTTTCCACTGACTGTGTACTGGTTTCAACTGACTGTGTACTGGTTTCTACTGACTGTGTACTGGTTTCAACTGACTGTGCACTGGTGTATACTAATGGTCTACTGGTTTCTACTGACTGTGTTCTGGTGTCTAATGACTGTTTCCTAGTTTCTACTGACTGTGTACTGGTTTCTACTGACTGTGTACTGGTTTCTACTGACTGTGTACTGGTTTACACTGACTGTGTACTGGTTTCTACTGACTGTCTACTGGTTTCTACTGACTGTGTACTGGTTTTTGCTGTGTACTGGTTTCTACTGACGGTCTACTGGTTTCTACTGACTATGTACTGGTTTCTACTGACTGTGTACTGGTTTACACTGACTGTGTACTGGTTTCTACTGACTATGTACTGGTTTCTACTGACTGTGTACTGGTTTACACTGACTGTGTACTGGTTTCAACTGACTGTGTACTGGTGTATACTAATGGTCTACTGGTTTCTACTGACTGTGTACTGGTTTCCACTGACTGTGTACTGGTTTCAACTGACTGTGTACTGGTTTCTACTGACTGTGTACTGGTTTCAACTGACTGTGTACTGGTGTATACTAATGGTCTACTGGTTTCTACTGACTGTGTTCTGGTGTCTAATGACTGTTTCCTAGTTTCTACTGACTGTCTACTGGTTTCTACTGATGGTCTACTGGTTTCTACTCACGGTCTACTGGTTTCTACTCACGGTCTACTGGTTTCTACTCACGGTCTACTGGTTTCTACTAACTGTCTACTGGTTTTAACTGGCTGTCCATTGGTTTCTATTGGATGTTGACTGCTTTGTACTGGTTGTGGTTTGTTGTCACTCTACTGGTTTCTACTGTCTGTTTGTCTGCTTGTTTCTACTGTGGCTTTCTACCGTTTTTCTACCCGTTAAACGTACAACCTTTAAACCTCGCGCGTCTCTGGACTACAATAAACGGTGTGTGTGTCTGTGTGTGTGTGCGTGTGCTTGTGTGTGTGTGTGTGTGTGTGTGTGTGTGTGTGTGTGTGTGTGTGTGTGTGTGTGTGTGTGTGTGTGTGCGGGGTTTATGGTTCGCGAGCAAGGACGCGTGCGCGCGGGTTCACGCGTGTCCTGCCCTTGTGTGCTATGATCCGGCGCGTGGACACACACACACACACACACACACACACACACACACACACACACACACACACACTGCATCTCTCTCTCACACACACACACACACACACACACACACATAAAGGGAGAAAGAGAGAGAGGGAGAGGAGGCGGAAACCTCCATCTGCCCTGCTCGGTGACCGACCCGTCGTCTCCTCCGAGCAAACCGGGAAGAAACCGAGTGGATAATGTGACAAAAGAAGAAGGAGAAGAAGAGGGAATTCAACATGGTCTATATATAGGCTGTGCCCCGGACTGCACCACCACCTCCTCCACCTCCGCCGCCGCCGCCGCCGCCGCCACCTGCCCTCCCGGTACCGGTAAGTCACGGAGAGATGTGTCGGTCCCGGGGCGGGTTGGCGCCAGCAGCAATGGCCGGTTATCGAGGCTGGCTGACCCGGGAGAATGACTTTTGAGGTCTTATGAGGTCGGGTTACGTTCAGCCATGTTGCGGGGAGGTGGGGGGTGGGGGGGGGTAACGGCTGGGCTCTTGACACCTGCCCTCGTTCCCGGTAATTGGAGGGAGAAGAAGAAAAATGGCTCGTGACCGAACCAACTGCCATCCCGCACCGGGAAATGACTTAGCTAACGACCGGGGCTCCGGGGTCTCCGACACCGAGGGGCGGGGGCGGCGGTGTTATGGAGGAACTGGTGCCCCGGTCATTCTCGCTCCCTGGCGGATGCGGATGCGGTTGGCGGCAAGCGAGCCCGTTACCGTGTCGCCTAGAGACAGGAGGCTGAAGGAGCGGGGTCGGGGAGGGCGAGGAACCGGCGGCCGGTGGCCATCATTTATTATTCATTTATTATTCATTTTTTATTTGAAATAATTGTTATTAACATGTAGTTAAAAATGTTTAGAATTTTTTTCTGAACAATTTATATTTGATGTTTATTTAAATTTGTTTTATTATTTTGTTCTTTTCTTTTTCTTTTAGAGACCTCATTATATTTGATATGTTTCTAATTTTTTTTTATTATTTTTAATTTTTTTGCATTTCATATTGTATTCTTCTTGACCACTTTATTTTTATTTGAAATGTGTTTTTTCTTTCTTTTGGAGACCTCATTTTATCAAATTATTAAAAAGATATTTTTAATATTAAAATGTATATTTAATATTAAAAATATCTTTTTAATAATTTTATATTTTTTGACATTTCCATATTTTACTCTTCTTGACCACTTTGTTTTAATTTTTAAATATAATTTTTCTTTCTTTTATTATTTAATATTTTACTGTCCCAATCTAACGGTACGAGACTAGATCATTATATCATACATTTTTCTGTATATTTAAAATTTCAATTTATTTGTACTTTTTACATATTTTTTTCTTATTGTCCACTTTATTTTAAATATTTTCTTCTTCTTTTAGAGGCTTAATTATAATTGATATGCTTATTTAAAATTGTAGTATTAAAAATTGTTTTTTTTTTAAATATATTTTTTCTTTCTTTTATTATTTAATATTTTACTCTCCCAATGTAATGGTAAGAGACTACATTATTTTATTTTATATGTTTTAATTTTATTATAGTTATTTTTTACTGTAGTTTCAAAATTATTTTTTATATATTTTTGCATTTTCCATATTTTTTTTCACTTTGTTTTAATTTGACCTTTTAATTATTATTTGTATTTATTATTTTACTCCAACAATCTAACGGTTTCGAGACAAAACAATTATAATTAAATTAAATAAATCTCTCTAATTGTTAAAAATGGGACTACATTTCTTCTATTGTATATTTATACACACTTATTACGATTATTGATCGTAACCAGTTATAAGTGATTATTGATCATAACCGGTTACCAGTGATTATTGATGATAACCGGTTATCGGTGATTATTGATCATAACCGGTTACCAGTGATTATTGATGATAACCGGTTATCGGTGATCATAACCGGTTATCGGTGATTATTGATCATAACCGGTTACCTGTGATTATTGATCATAACCGGTTATCGGTGATTATTGATCATAACTGGTTATCGGTGATTACTGATCATAACCGGTTATCGGTGATTATTGATCATAACCGGTGATTGTTGTGTCGGCGGGACGTTTTGTTTCCCGCGGTGATAACGGGAACGATTCATCCCCTCATTATCGGCCTCATCCTTCAATAATTAATTAATTCACAGATTCACTTTGTTCATATTCCTTTTCTTCTTCTCTCCCTCTCTCCTCCTCTCTCGCCCTTCATCCTCCATCTTCTCTCTCTCTTCCAGGTCACAGAGGCAGCAGCAGTAAATCATGCTCTCTCCACGTCCGTATGTTAAAGAACACACTCGTCTTATTTTAGCAGCACTGCCTTCCTCCTCCTCTTCTTCCTCCTCTTCCTTCTCTCTCGCCCTCCTCTCTTCTGAGTTTTGACTCCCTCTCTCTCTACACACACACACACACACACACACACACACTGGAAAATGAAGCGTGGGTCGAGTGTGTTGCAGCCTCCCTCCTCTGATGCAGCCAAACGACACACACACCCTGCCAGCACACACACACACACACACACGGCCGGCGATGGCGAACGGACGCCGGACGCACGCACGCCGGGTTCGAGTCCCTTCCCGGCCGCCACCTCTCTGTTCAGCCCGGACGTTGGAGCCAAGATGGCGTCCGACCTCCTCATCAGGCTGTCAGGTAACACACACACACACACGGACACATGCTGAGATGTACACACACAGACGTACACACACGCTTGCACGCGCACACACACACATGTACACACATGGACACATGCTGACGCAAACACACATGTACACGCACACACACATGTACACGCGGACACATGCTGACACACAGACACACACACATGTACACACACCTACACACACACATGCTGACACACAGACACACACAAACAAACATGTACACACACAGACACACACACATGTAAACACAGACACACACACACACACACGTGTACACACAGACACATGCTGACACACACACACATGTACACACACAGACACACACAAATCCATTTGTTGCTGCACACATACATGTGTTAATACTGCAGTCGATGAATCAATCAGTCAGCTGACAGGAAGTTGATCGATGATCATTTTGACTATTGATCAGGGATCTATGTTAATGATCAAGCAAAAATGTCAATAATCTTCTCCGATAATTCCAATTGTTTTCTAACGTTTTCTCTCTCTCTCTCTCTCTCTCTCTCTCTCTCTCTCTCTCCAGAGGCGACCCAGAAGGCCCAGATGCATCCTGGGAGGCCGGCGGAGGCCCTGCCGGCGGAGGCCCTGCCGGCGGCACCCGGCGGGCAGCAGGACGAGCCGGGCCTCGCTCTCTCCCCGGACGGACCCGGGCCGAGTCCGGAGCCGCCGTCGCTGTCGCACACACCCGACAGCAACGCAACCACCGACACGCTGGCCTCAGACCTGCTGAGGAAACTGGCAGGTACAGAGTGTGTGTGTGTGTGTGTGTGTGTGTGTGTGTCTGTGTGTGTCTGTGTGTGTGTGTGTGTCCATCCACCCAACCAACCAACCATCCACCCACCTATCCAACCATCCATCCAACCATCCAGCCAACCATCCAACCAACCATCCAACCATCCAACCACCCATCCAACCAACCCACCATCCATCCAACCATCCACCCATCCAACCAAACATCCAACCAACCATCCAAACCATCCATCCACCCATCCAACAAACCCACCATCCATCCAACCAACCATCCATCCAGCCAACCATCCATTCATCCAACCATCCATCCATCCAACCAACCACCCATCCAACCAACCAACCAACCATTCATCAAACCATCCAACCAACCATTCATCCAACCACCCAGCCAACCATCCAACCAACCATCCATCCAGCCAACCATCCACCCAACCAACCATCCAGCCAACCATCCCTCCACCCATCCATCCAACCAACCACCCATCCACCTATCTAACCATCCATCCAACCAACCACCCAGCCAACCATCCATCCAACCAACCATCCAGCCAGCCATCCATCCAACCAACCATCCAGCCAACCATCCACCCAACCAACCATCCAGCCAACCATCCATCCATCCAACCATCATCCACCCAACCAACCACCCATCCACCTATCTAACCATCCATCCATCCAACCAACCAACCACCCAGCCAACCATCCAACCAACCATCCAGCCAGCCATCCATCCAACCATCCAGCCAACCATCCACCCAACCATCCAGCCAACCATCCATCCATCCAACCATCCATCCACCCAACCAACCACCCATCCAACCAACCATCCATCCAGCCAACCATCCATCCAACCAACAAGCCAATTATCCATCCACCCATCCAACCATCCATCCAACCATCTAACCAACCATCCATCCATCCATCCAACCAACCATCCATACACCCATCCATCCAACCAACCATCCATCCATCCAGCCAACCATCCATCCAACCAACAAGCCAATCATCCATCCACCCATCCAACCATCCATCCACCCATCCATCCAACCATCCAACCATCCATCCATCCAACCAACCACCCATCCATCCAACCACCCATCCATCCAACCATCCATCCATCCAGCCAACCATCCATCATCCATCCATTGGTCCCTCCATCATCCATCCCTCTATCCATCATCCATCCCTCCATCCATCCATCCAACCATCCATCCACCCAACCAACCACCCATCCACCTATCTAACCATCCATCCAACCAACCAACCACCCAACCAACCACCCATCCAACCAACCATCCATCCAGCCAACCATCCATCCAACCAACAAGCCAATCATCCATCCAACCATCCAACCAACCATCCATCCATCCATCGAACCAACCATCCATACACCCATCCATCCAACCAACCATCCATCCATCCAGCCAACCATCCATCCAACCAACAAGCCAATCATCCATCCACCCATCCAACCATCCATCCACCCATCCATCCAACCATCCAACCATCCATCCATCCAACCATCCAACCAACCACCCATCCATCCAACCAACCATCCATCATCCATCCATTGGTCCCTCCATCATCCATCCCTCTATCCATCATCCATCCCTCTATCCATCCATCCATCCATCCATCCATCATCCATCAGTCCAAACCCAAGCAAACTCTCCATTGTATTATAATATTCAAGCATTCAGTTTTACGGCTGCTGAATAAACACACTGACAGATTTCCCTCCAACCGCAGAGCGCCAGGAGGTGAGCAGCCAGCTGGTGAGGGTGAAAGAGGAAGAAGAGCCGATGGAGGTCGACACGTTGGCCCCGGACCTCGTCCAGGATCGACCGATCCCAAAAGAGATCCCCTCACCCTCCCAAAAGATGGCGAGCCACCACGTCTTCAGCATCAAAACAGAAGACCAGGCTCCCGGTGGCCAAACGGTGGAGGAGCAGCTGCACCCTGGAGCCAAGATGGCCGACCAGCGTCTCCACGGCCTGAAGATAGAAGACACGTTTTACACCGCAGGCTGCCGGCCCGGATCCAACGCGGCACACGGCGGCGTCTCCGGAGCCAACACCTTACAGTTCAGAGTGAAAATGGAGGATCATGGAGCCAAGATGGCGGACCAGCTTCTATCTGGAGCCAAGATGGCGGACCAGCTTCTATCTGGAGCTAAGATGGCGGACCAGCTTCTATCTGGAGCCAAGATGGCGGACCAGCTTCTCTTTAAAGCCAAAATTGCAGAGCGGCCTTTCTCTGCCGCCAAGATGAGCAACAAGTTCCTCTCAGGAGTCAAGATGGAGGACCAGTTTTCTTCAGGAGCCAAGATGGAGAACCAGCTTCTCTTCGGAGCCAAGATGGAGAACCAGCTTCTCTTCGGAGCCAAGATGGAGAACCGGCTTCTTCCCGGCGCCGTGATGGCGGACCGCATTTTCTCAGGAGCGAAGGCGGAGGAGCAGCTCTTCTTCGGAGCCAAGATGGAGGACCAGCTCAACCCCGGAGCCAAGATGGCCGACCAGTGCCTCAGAGCCGTGCTATGGCAGGACATGTCGGTGAACCTGGCGTCCACGCTGCTGCACCAGCTCTCAGGTACAAACACCATCAATTAGATTCAGGTTTCTCAAATTAAATAAGTTTAAAAATGTCAAATAGCGTAATCTGGGCAATAATAAATAATCATAACCCAATAATGTAATTGATATTATCCTGAAATGAGCCAGTCTGCATTACGAGCACTTTACGTATATTTTGATGCCGATACTTTGGTACTTAAGTAAGATCGTGAAATTATTTCTAAACTAGTATTACTTCTGGTCGTTTACTACAATAACAATAATAACTTGTATTTATTGTTTATTAAGAAAATACATAAAATACACACGCATGTTCCAATAATACATAAGTACATAAACCACCTGCACACAAATTACATTGTTTTTAATTAACTTCTTTAAAGATATTTATTTATTTAGTTTATTTAAAATTGCTGTAAATGTTTAATATTAATTTTTTTGGCTTGTTATTGTTTTGGATTTCTTTGTATTTGTAAAAAATATATATATAAATAAATATATCTTCAAAAAATTATTTTATTCCTGAAGCATTAAAAGATCTTTCTGCAAAGTTTTTTGATTAAATACTTATTTATTCAGTTTTCATGTCGGTGTCAACAGTTGACACTGAGGCTGGTTCATGAACATCTTCATGATATTTAATAAAATATAAATGAACTGATGATGATGATGATGATGAACTCTTCCTCCTGCAGAGAGAGTCAGTAAATCCAACAGCCGGCTGGAGGAGAGGAAGACTCCGCCCCCCAGAAGCAGGTACCTCCACTTCCTGTCGTCATCAGCAGCGGTGTATAAAGTACCCACAAGCCATACTTGAGTACAAGTAAAGATACCTTACTGAAAGTCACCTATTAGAATACTACTTGAGTAAAACTCTTAAAGTATCTGATATTTACTGTACTTAAGTATCAAAAGTAATTTTCTGATATTAAATGTACTTAAGTATTGAAAGTAAAAGTACAAGTAAATGATGTTAATAAAAAATCAAAGGGTCTACACTTGCTACACACACATCTCCAACTCTTAATGCTGCGTTCTCGCGGCTCCTGTCAATCCTATTGTGTGGCTGTTAGCTAACTTAACGTTAAGTTTTGTTGATTTGAGTCATCTTAGCTATAATCATTGCAGCACTAGTTGGCTAACACTAACGTTAGCCAACTAGTGCTGCAATGATTATAACTAAAATAACTCAAATCAAAAAACTGTCAACACGTCCTCAGCTCACTAACTCGCTAGCGATCTGTCTACTACACTAATTGTCTCATTTGATTTACGATAGCTAGCGAACGTTAGCTTAAAAAGAATCTTTCACTCCAACATAAGAAAACATTTCTCGCAAATATGGCCACCACCGTTGTTTGTTGCGGGAGTAGCAGCCGCTTCCATTTCTGCTTCCATCATGAAATCAGTCGTTGTTGAGTGGAATTCTACTCATGTAGTCGCTAGCAAGCTAGCATCCTGGCATCACTGGGAACTCTACTCATGTAGTCGCTAGCAAGCTAGCATCCTGGGCATCACTGGGAACTCTACTCATGTAGTTGCTCGCTAGCTAGCATCCTGGCATCACTGGGAACTCTACTCATGTAGTCACACGCTAACTAGCATCCTGTTCATCACTGGGAACTCTACTCATGTAGTCGCTAGCTAGCTAGCATCCTGGCATCACTGGGAACTCTACTCATGTAGTCGCACGCTAACTAGCCTCCTGGGCATCACTGGGAACTCTACTCATGTAGTAGCACACTAACTAGCATCCTGTTCATCACTGGGAACTCTACTCATGTAGTCGCACGCTAACTAGCATCCTGGGCATCACTGGGAACTCTACTCATGTAGTCGCACGCTAACTAGCATCCTGGGCATCACTGGGAACTCTACTCATGTAGTCGCTAGCTAAGTAGCATCCTGGGCATCACTGGGAACTCTACTCATGTAGTCGCACACTAACTAGCATCCTGGGCATCACTGGGAACTCTACTCATGTAGTCGCTCGCTAGCTAGCATCCTGGCATCACTGGGAACTCTACTCATGTAGTCGCTAGCTAAGTAGCATCCTGGGCATCACTGGGAACTCTACTCATGTAGTCGCTCGCTAGCTAGCATCCTGGGCATCACTGGGAACTCTACTTATGTAGTCGCTCGCTAGCTAGCATCCTGGCATCACTGGGAACTCTACTCATGTAGTCACTCGCTAGCTAGCATCCTGGCATCACTGGGAACTCTACTCATGTAGTCGCTAGCTAGCTAGCATCCTGGCATCACTGGGAACTCTACTCATGTAGTCACTCGCTAGCTAGCATCCTGGCATCACTGGGAACTCTACTCATGTAGTCGCTCGCTAGCTAGCATCCTGGGCATCACTGGGAACTCTACTTATGTAGTCGCTCGCTAGCTAGCATCCTGGCATCACTGGGAACTCTACTCATGTAGTCACTCGCTAGCTAGCATCCTGGCATCACTGGGAACTCTACTCATGTAGTCGCTAGCTAGCTAGCATCCTGGCATCACTGGGAACTCTACTCATGTAGTCACTCGCTAGCTAGCATCCTGGCATCACTGGGAACTCTACTCATGTAGTCGCTAGCTAGCTAGCATCCTGGCATCACTGGGAACTCTACTCATGTAATCGCTAGTTAGCTAGCATCCTGGGTATCACTGGGAACTCTACTCATGTAGTCGCTCGCTAGCTAGCATCCTGTTCATCACAGGGAACACTACTCATGTAGCTGCTAGCTAGCTAGCATCCTGGCATAACTGGGAACTCTACTCATGTAGCTGCTAGCTAGCTAGCATCCTGGCATAACTGGGAACTCTACTCATGTAGCTGCTAGCTAGCTAGCATCCTGGCATCACTGGGAACTCTACTCATGTAGCTGCTAGCTAGCTAGCATCCTGGCATCACTGGGAACTCTACTCATGTAGCTGCTAGCTAGCTAGCATCCTGGCATAACTGGGAACTCTACTCATGTAGCTGCTAGCTAGCTAGCATCCTGGCATCACTGGGAACTCTACTCATGTAGCTGCTAGCTAGCTAGCATCCTGGCATCACTGGGAACTCTACTCATGTAGCTGCTAGCTAGCTAGCATCCTGGGCATTACTGGGAACTCTGTGTCTGTCATTTTTTTCTAAAGATAGATTTGATTTTGTAGCGAATAACGAAGGTTTCAGGAGAAATGTATCGGAGTAAAATTATCAGTTTTGTGTGTGTGTGTGTGTGTGTTTCCACAGTCCGGTCCTGAAGGTGAATGTGGACACACTCCGCTCCTCCCCCCTCTTGAGCTCCCAAGAACCTGCTCACGGTAACACACACACACACACACACACACACACACACACACACACACATGCATGACTTTGA
This sequence comes from Taurulus bubalis, assembly GCF_910589615.1. Lineage (NCBI taxonomy): Eukaryota > Metazoa > Chordata > Actinopteri > Perciformes > Cottidae > Taurulus > Taurulus bubalis. The sequence continues at coordinate 41,301,253 of NC_136591.1, read as the reverse complement.
CTTGTAACAGAGTACTTCTACTCTGTGGTAGCAGTACTTTTACTTCCATCTGAGTACAACCCGTTATTAACCGACTGCTAAAGGAGCGTGTGTGCATGAGAGGCGTAAAGAGCTCGTTGTTGTGGTTGTCATCACTCTTTATGTGTCTTTGTGTGTCTCTGGATCCCTTTGGCTTCATGATGAAGACGCACTGAGGAGTTTACTAATAATAACCTCCAGAGGGAAAATACATTTCATGAGCAATACTCTTTCTTTGTGTTTCGTTCTCCCAGAAACCAAAACCAGCCTCAGCAGAGATCCAGCCACAGGTTGCTCCTTCTTCTTCAGGTAAACATTTAGCTTTGTTTACTTATACTTATTTATTGTAAATTATCTTTCTAAGTATAATTATTTATCGGCACTAAACGACAACCTGCCCTCAGGTGTCACGTGTGTGGCTTTGAGACGGAGGGGCGGAGCCTCTTCCAGAGTCACATGACGTCCCACCGCCAATGGGAGCACGACTCCTTCTCGCTGCACTGCTGCGCGTGCGACCACTCGACCAATCAGGAGGCCGAGATGACGGCGCACGCCCACACGCACCTGCAAGGCATCATGGGAGAGATGAGGTGGGCGGAGACACATGTATCCATATATATGTGTGTTTTTAAAAGTTGTAATATGTATGTACTGTCAATATTAAGTCTTAGTACTATGAATTTACAATCATAATGTTCTTGAAATATGAAAATGTTTACGACTTTTTTTCTTGTGAATTTTGCAAAATTTTACGACTTTGTTTCTCAAAATATTAAAATGTTATTTTCAAAATATTACATTTTATTCTCAAAATATTATTTCTTTTCATTTACCTCAAAATATTAAAAAAATATATATTCTCAAACTGTTACAATTTTATTCTCAAAATAAAAAATAAAAATATTCTCAAAATATTATAATTTGCAAAAAACAAATTCTTGTGATTTTCTTTTCATCTTTGACGATTTTATCCTCAAAATATTATATTTTTATTTTCAAAATATACTCTCTTTTTTTACCTCAAAAACATTTTTTCAATATTTTTCTTGTAAATTGTTTGTCATCTATGGCGATTTTATCCTCAACATTTTACGACTTTGTTTCTCAAAATATTAACATTTTATTCTCAAAATATTATATCTTTTCATTTACCTCAAAATATTAAAATATATATATATATTCTCAAAATATTACATTTTTTATCTCAAAATAATATTTATTTTTACTTACCTCAAAATTAAAAAAAAAAGAAAATCTCAAACTGTTAGAATTGTATTCTCAAAATAGAAAAAATGTTATCCTGAAAATAATATAAAAAAAAATATTCTCAAAATATTATAATTTGTACAATTTTTTTCTTGTGAATTTTTTGTCACATTTGACGATTTTATTCTCAAAATGTTAAAATGTTATTCTCAAAATATTTAGATTCCCAAATTGTTATGATTATTTATACTATTCCGGTTCAATTCCCATAAAATATTACAATTAAATACGTGTGTGCGTGTTTAACCCCTCCCCCCTACCCAGATGCCCCGTCACCTCTCCCGCCTCCGCGTCCTCCGGCGCCCCGCCGTCAGTTTCCGCGGCAACCCTGCCGGGTCCCGCCGGCGGCGCCCCGGATCCGCACCGCTGCCGCATCTGCCAGAGGTCGTTCCCGGGGCAACCGGAGCTGCTGGCCCACTTCCAGGGCCATCGCCAGGGCAACCAGTACCGCTGCGACCGCTGCGGTCACCTGACGCGCACGGCCAACAAGCTGGTGGAGCACGTGCGCGTGCACACGGGCGAGCGGCCGTTCACGTGCGCGCTCTGCCCCTACAGCGCCAAGCGCCGGGACAGCCTGCGGCTGCACTGCAAGGTCAAGCACCCGGGGCACGCGCACGGGCACGTGCACGCGCACGGGCACGGGCACGGCGGGGACGTGCGCTCCAACAAACACCTGCAGCGGCTGCACACGCCAACGCACGCCTCCTCCTCCTCCTCCTCCTCCCCTCCTGCTCCTCATCCCTCGCTCTCGGACCGGGCGGGATGGAGGGACTTGTCTCCTCTGCTGCCCATCACCACGCTCATCTCCCTGAAGCCACGCCCTCCCTCCTCCTCCTCCTCCTCCTCCTCCTCTCCTTCATCCTCCTCTCCTCCTTCCTCCTCGTCTTCCTCCTCCTGCTCGTCTTCCTCCTCCAAACACTCCTTCCTCAGTTACCTTGGTCTGACCACTCCTTTGTAATGCCTCTTTTCTCTCCTCCTCTCCTCTTTGTTTCTTCTTCCCTCGACTCTCCTCTTCTATCCATCCTCTCCTCCTTTTTCCTTGCTTCTTCACCTCCTTTTCTATCATCCTCTCTGCCTTTTCCCTTGTTTCTTCTTCTCTCTTCCCATCTTCTTCCGCTCTCTCCTCTCCTTTCCTTGTCTCCTCCTCCTGGTTTCTTCTTGTCATCCCCCCTCCCTCCTCCTCTTCTATCCATCCTCTACCACTTCCCTTGTTTTTTCTTCTTCTCCTCCTCCCCTCATCCTCTGTTCTTTCCAAGAGGAAGATGTAACGCCTGTAAAGTACGACGACCGTTTTAAAGACTGAACTTCTGCATCGTGTTTCTGCACCGTACCGCCCGGTCACGGAGCTCTCTAACCTGCGACTCGGTACGCCGTACCGCCTGGTCACGGAGCTCTCTAACCTGCGACTCGGTACGCCATACCGCCCGGTCACGGAGCTCTCTAACCTGCGACTCGGTACGCCGTACCGCCCGGTCACGGAGCTCTCTAACCTGCGACTCGGCCGCTCTCGTCCTCCAGGAGCCTGAAGAGCTCTTGAACCAGCCGGAGGCCGCAGGGTTCATCCTCTGGGAGCATGAACCCATCAGGATGAATCAAAGTCTCTTCTGAGCTTCAAGTAAAACATTTAAACTCAGAACTCGTTTCCTCATCACTTCAAATGTAAGAAAACACTGAAAGTGACGACTAGAAATCACTTTTTTCTTCTTTTTTTACAGTGAAACTCATATTATTATCATAAATATGAGTAATATAAGTTTGACTTAAAACACAATCAATCGATCATGAACTGAATTGATAATAATCATTTAAAATCATCACTATTCTGTCTGAGGGTTTTTATCTTTTACGGTTTCTGGAGGCCGGCGATGATATTTCTAATATTTGTGTTGTGTATTGATAATGTATATTTGTGTTTACACACGACAACACGTCTTAATTTAAAGTTGCACTATTTGTTGCTGAGACGAAGAAAAGATATTTAAGTTATTTGATCGGAAACGACTTCCTGATCGGCAACTTTTCAATCGTTAAAAAATATTTAATTATTATTAAGTATTATTTATTGTATTACGCAGAAAAAAAACTAATTTGTACTCACAATTTAGTAATTCATGCTCTGGATTTAATATCACATTTTACTCCTTTTTGCACTTTCAATCAATCGGCCACGAGATTATTATGAATTATGAATTATTCATGCTTTGTTAGCTTGTTTATTAGCTGTTACAACGATGTGAAGCGAGAAGAGATTAAACATAAAGAACACGTATATATTGACAACAATCAGCACACAAGTATGGATTTATATAATCGAATACACCGAACCTTCATAGAAGTGTATTAAATCCAGTGACGGGAATCGAGAGCACAGATTATTAAATTGTGCTCATTAATTTGTTGTTGTTGTTGTTGTTGTTTTTAAGCTGGAGCTCATCTGTCGCATGTCACGTGAACGCAGCATCAGACCCGCCGCCGTTCTTTGTATTCCCCGCTTTGAAACGTGCAACCGAACGCACCGCGGGTTCGCTGCTCTTTAAAAGCTGCAGAAGAAGAACGGAGACGCTCCCCAAAATATGAATGAATCAATCCTGTTTTTCATATTTTCATTTACAGTTTTCAAAATGGCAGAAAAATGAAAAGCCGATACAAAACAACAAAAATATTTTTAATACTTTTCTGTATTTATTACTCGTATTGCTTGATTTTACCTGTGATGTATGTATATATATATATATATATATATATATATATATATATATATATATATATATATATATGTATGTATATGTATGTATATATATATTAAATGTATATATATATATATATATATATATATATATATATATATATATACATACATCATATATGTGTGTGTATATATAGTTATTATTAGCAGCTTAATTCCTCGTTGTCGCACTAAAGGGTGAATTCAAACAGCCTTGTAAAAACTAATTTGCACATAACGAATAAACGTTGAATGAAATCGTTCTTATTGCGTCTGTTTAGTGGTTGGTAGTGATTGATAATGATTGATAATGATTGATAATGATTGATAATAATGAGTGATGATAATGATACTTTCTTTTTTATTTTATTTATTTATTTCACATCGTCTCCCTCTCTCACATTTTATTTATTTATTTATTTTATTCACATCGTCTCCCTCTCACGTTCTATTTGTTTTATTTTATTTTAATCACATCGTCTCCCTCTCTCATGTTATATTTATTTTATTTATTTATTTATTTTATTTTAATCATATCGTCTCCCTCTCTCATGTTATATTTGTTTTATTTATTTATTTTATTTTAATCACATCGTCTCCCTCTCTCATGTTATATTTATTTTATTTATTTTATTTATTTATTTTATTTTAATCATATCGTCTCCCTCTCTCATGTTATATTTGTTTTATTTTATTTATTTTATTTTAATCACATCGTCTCCCTCTCTCACGTTATATTTGTTTTATTTATTTTACACGGATCCTGTTACTGTTTGCCGCTGCACCGATCAATAAAGTTTGATTCCATGATGAGGTCACGTCACAGAGCCAAACACTGCTGGTACTAGTGCTGCTAGTAGTACTGGCAGTACTACTCACTTGTACCACCAGCTAGTACTTCAGAGTGAGCTCTTCAGAGGATGAAGGTCATCCTCACACTCCTCAGACGAGTGGGAGGATGAGTGTCATGGGTCCTGTCCACCCGCCCTCTGCTGTTGCCACGGTTACCTAGCATGTTGCAGGTCTCCATGACGGCGAGAGAGAGAGAGAGAGAGGGAGGTTCCTGCTCATGGAGAGAGAGAGAGAGAGAGAGGTTCCTGCTCATGGAGAGAGAGAGAGAGGCTCCTGCTCACAGAGAGAGAGAGAGAGAGAGAGAGAGAGAGGTTCCTGCTCATGGAGAGAGAGAGAGAGGTTCCTGCTCATGGAGAGAGAGAGAGAGAGAGAGAGAGGTTCCTGCTCATGGAGAGAGAGAGAGAGAGAGAGAGGTTCCTGCTCATGGAGAGAGAGAGAGAGAGAGAGAGAGCTTCCTGCTCATGGAGAGAGAGAGAGAGAGAGAGAGAGAGAAAGGTTCCTGCTCATGGAGAGAGAGAGAGAGAGAGAGAGAGGGAGGTTCCTGCTCATGGAGAGAGAGAGAGAGAGAGAGGTTCCTGCTCATGGAGAGAGAGAGAGAGAGAGAGAGAGCTTCCTGCTCATGGAGAGAGAGAGAGAGAGAGAGAGAGAGAAAGGTTCCTGCTCATGGAGAGAGAGAGAGAGAGAGAGAGAGGGAGGTTCCTGCTCATGGAGAGAGAGAGAGAGAGAGAGGTTTCTGCTCATGGAGAGAGAGAGAGAGAGAGAGAGAGTGAGGTTTCTGCTCATGGAGAGAGAGAGAGAGAGAGAGGGAGGTTCCTGCTCATGGAGAGAGAGAGAGAGAGAGAGAGAGGTTCCTGCTCATGGAGAGAGAGAGAGAGAGAGAGTGAGGTTTCTGCTTATGGAGAGAGAGAGAGAGAGAGAGAGAGAGGTTCCTGCTCATGGAGAGAGAGAGAGAGAGAGAGGGAGGTTTCTGCTCATGGAGAGAGAGAGAGAGAGAGAGAGAGAAAGGTTCCTGCTCATGGAGAGAGAGAGAGAGAGAGAGAGAGGTCCTAATTAGATCTGGTTATGGCATTACAAAAGAGGGTTAGGAAGAGAGGAGGAGGAATGGAAAAGGAGGTGAAGGAGAGGGATGAAGGAAGGAAAGAGGAGGTGAAGGAGAGGGATGAAGGAAGGAAAGAGGAGGTGAAGGAAGGAAAGAGGAGACGATCACTTTCTTCTTCTGGTCAAAAGGTCAAAGCCTGAAGGACGACAGAGAATGATGATCTTAAAGGGACAGTTCACTGAATAATGTCAATGTGTTGTTATACATGGGTATATACACTGTATATATATATATATATATATATATATATATATATATATATATATATATATATATATATATATACACACACACTATATATATATATATATATATATACACTGTATATATATATATATATATACACACACTATATATATATATACAGTGTATATATAGTGTATATATATATATATACACTGTATATATACAGTGTATACATAGTGTATATATACAGTGTATATATATATACACTGTATATATATATATATATATATATACAGTGTATATATATATATATATATATATAGTGTATATATATACACTGTATATATATATATACACTGTATATATATATATATATATATACAGTGTATATATATACACTGTATATATACACTATATGTATACACATTATATATATACATATATATATAGTGTATATATACACTATATATATATAGTGTATATATATAGTGTATATATACACTATATATACACTATATATATACACTATACATATACACTATATGTATAGTGTATATATATATACACATTATATATACACTATATATATAGTGTGTATATATATAGTGTATGTATACACTATATATATATATACACACTATATATATATATATATATATATATATATATATGTATATATACATATATATAGTGTGTATATATTCCTATATATAGAGTAGGATTGATGGAAGAAAAAGAAACAATAAATAAATAAAGTGTATTTATATGTTTTCCTCTTAAAATGTTTTTATTTGTAAACACACAAATAACCTAAATATACTTATTTATTTATATTAAAATACCAAAGTACCTCTTTTATACACAACTTCTCTTCTTCTGCATCTTTTTATTTAATTTAATTTTAGTTGCTATTTCCGGTTCCGCTGACGTCATGCACGGTCACGTGATGAAGCGTCCTCTGGTGTTTTTGTTCCCCCTCTGATCCACCACGTGGAGCTCGGGCTCTTATTTTGATAGGACAACACCGGGTTCAGGTGTGATTCTTACCGGAAGAGCACTATTTTGAATAAAAACGTGACAAAACGCTGCAATTTGTATTAAATGTGATTTTTCATTAATGTATTGACAGTCTTGAACAGTCACTGTATTTTATTCTGAAGGTCGTTTATTAGAATATGTTGTTATAAACATTGATGAAATTAAACAAGGTAAATGTACTCAATTACTGTAATTAAATACAATGTTGAGGTAATTGTACTTAACTTGAGTATTGCACTTGTGTACTCTACACTCTACTACATTTCACAAGCCACTATTGTATTGTTTTATTAATTCAAAACATATGTTACAGCTTTAGTTACTTTGCAGATTCAGATTATTGATGCAACATACAATTAACATTATTATACATGATTATGTATATGTACTTTAACTTTACATGATGTCATATTTACTTATTTAAGTAAGATATTTGACACCACTGTTTTGTTTTATTTCGATTTGATCAAGACTCTTACTTTGTTGACCAACCGGAAGCGCTCCGACGCGCCCCGCCTAGCTTGACGCAGCAGAACCGGAAGAGGCGTGTCGCTAGCCGCGAGCTAAAGTTTGACGGCGCTGCTTTCACTTTCAGACGGTCGGGAGTCTCCGGGTCGAGCTTCCCGGGAAACGAGAGCAGGCGCCGACACTTCACCGCCCCTTCACCGCCCCTCCGCGCTCCATGCGGACTCCCGACGCCCTCCGGCGCAGACAAAGAAACTTTTAGCCGTTGGCGGGTCGTGGGTTTAGCGGTTGAAGCGCGCGCGGGTCGCGTCATTTAACCCAGCGCAGGGCAGCATGGACGGCGGCGCGAGCGTGAAGAGCAGCGAGGAGAAGGGAGCCGAGAAACTAATGGACGACTACCTGAAGTCCATCGGGCTGCACCGGAAGAGGATCGCTAAAGACGGCTCGTGCTTGTTCCGGGCGGTGGCCGAGCAGGTAAAGTTTACCAACTGACTTCCGGGTGCGGAGAACACGCATCACGTGACTCAAGCTGGGCTGAGCGGCTGCGGCGCGATGGCGGCCCGGTCTGGTGTGTGATCCCTAGAGGCTGAAAGCTGCGGGTTTACCACGGGCAACGCGGCCAGGGGCAACGCGGCCAGGGGCAACGCGGCCGGGGGCAACGCGGCCGGGGCAACTAAGTTGCTCAACAAAGTCAGTCAGCTGTATTGGTCAATCCTTCCACTTCCACATAAAGTGAATACAGATGATAATAAAGTGCTATATAGACACAAATAACATTTAGACAACATGTATATTAAGAAAACTATCAGCCTGTTTTTAAATACTGGCAATTACACATTTACATATTATGCACACAAAATGTAGTCAACAATTGCACAAGAAATGGGAAAAAACTAAAAGTAAACTGAACATGCCATGAGAGTAAAAAAGTAGAAAAAAGTATGCAAAAATGATAAAAAAAAAAAAAGCATAATAGAAAACAATAGAAAAAAACCTGCAGAAAATTATGGAAAAAATAGAAAAACATGCAAAAAATTCTGGAAAAAAAACATGAAAAAATAGAACATTAACACAAAACATCTTTAATTCAACAATTGCACAAGAAAATGGAAAAAAGTTGACTTTATGCACACATCTTTAATTCTTTAGTTAACGATTTCACATGAATCTTTTAATAAATTGTGAATCAAATAAAAAGTCAACTGAACATGCCATGGGAGTAAAAAAGCATTATATAACAAAATGGAACATTATTTTAGAGTTTTAGATGCATTTCAAACTATTACACTTATGAATATAGAATCTGTAAATACATAATCAATACATTCCTGATGTACGCTCTCCTCAAATGTCTGGTCATGGCTGAATAATCAGAAAACAACCAGTTGAACAGGTGTGTGACCTTTGACCCTCCAGGTGCTGCACTGCCAGAGCCTCCACACGCAGGTGAGGAGCCGCTGTGTGGACTTCCTGAAGGAGAACCGGGCCGGATACGAGGCGGTGAGTCGGGTTCATGTTTCCTCTGCTCATGAAGGAGAAGCACACACACTGAGCTTTAGCCGAGCTTCTTTTAAACTGAATGTAATTACGACGAATAAAACGTGGAATTGTTTTAATTAATGAAAAATCTGAGTTTTGGATTTTTTTGTGCAATTTTCTGACATTTTATAAAATTATTAATAATTATTAATTACAACCACAACAAGTATTTTACACACTTTATTTTCTCTACAAAGCATGCATGCTTTTTAAAAGAGCTTTTGTAAATGTTGTTGTAGGAGAATAATTTACATAAAAGCATCTTTTTTTATCCAGTTAAACACTCAATAGATAATTCTAATACATTTATTTATTGATTTATTTTATTATATAAATCCTGTCAACAAATCCCATTAAAAAGACCAAAACCAACAAAGTGTTGAAATAATTCCTGTTATAATTATAATATAAATAATTCCTGTTTCTCAAACAATAAATATTATACAAGAGAAAATTAGTTTATAGAGTTTGTTTTCACGTTGTTTCCACAAAGTGTTTTCTCTTGTTTACTAAACAATCAAAACAAAAACAACAATTACAAATGTAAAGTTTCAAAAACCAGTCAAATGTAAAAATAATTGCAGTGACTTTTACAAATATAACAATAGTAGAATTTAATAAAAATCTAAAAATAAGAAAATAAATATAATTGAAATCAGCAAAACAAAATGTTTGGTTAAATTCTCCATCACATCTGTAAATGTTAAAGTGTATAAGCTTTATTGTTTTTTGGGTCACTTTTTCTTAACTTTTAACAATAATAATATTAATAATAATATACCTGTGTTTCAGTTTATTGAAGGAGACTTTGAGGATTACCTCTTCAAGCTTCAGGACCCTCAGGTAGGAAGAGCTCATGAAGTCAGCAGGTTGTGAGTTCTTTACCCTGAAGTCACGTTGTTGTTGTTGTTGTTTCTGCAGCAGTGGGTCGGCGAGGTGGAGATCAACGCGCTGGCCGTCATGTACAAGTAAGACTTCTCTTCTTCTGTGGTGCTGAACAGACTTTTTATACGATTATGAATTAATATTTACTTCTTATGAAGCTTTTGATCCGAGTAAAATATGTTACGCTGTACTAAATATACTATAAATGTACTACAAATATACTACAATGTGTTTAATTATACCTTCAGTTATTTGACTGTATTACATGATAACAATGTTATATCAAAATATATCTGTTCCTGTAAAGAAATAGTTTAAATAAAACTGGTTTTATACAAATTAAACATTTAAATAAAACTGGTTTTATAAAATTAAAATAAAAACTGCTTCAGTTCTCGTAGTTTTATTCGTGTGTTTGAAGTACTTCTCGTAGTTTTATTCCTGTATTTAAAGTACTTCTCGTAGTTTTATTCCTGTGTTTGAAGTACTTCTCGTAGTTTTATTCCTGTGTTTGAAGTACTTCTCGTAGTTTTATTCCTGTGTTTGAAGTACTTCTCGTAGTTTTATTCGTGTGTTTGAAGTACTTCTCGTAGTTTTATTCCTGTGTTTGAAGTACTTCTCGTAGTTTTATTCCTGTATTTGAAGTACTTCTCGTAGTTTTATTCCTGTGTTTGAAGTACTTCTCGTAGTTTTATTCCTGTGTTTGAAGTACTTCTCGTAGTTTTATTCGTGTCTGTCGTTCTGCAGGAGAGATTTTCTGATCTTCCAGGAAGCAGGAAAACCAGCCGTCAACATCACAGACAACGACTTCAAAGACAAGGTGACACGCAGACGACTGTGTAGTTTAAATATAAATAGATGTTGATTATCTCAACGCGTCTTATACTGTAATACTCTGAAGTCACATTGTGTGTATTCCTCTCAGGTCCGGCTGGTCTTCCTGAACGGGAATCACTACGACAGCGTTTACCCCGTCAGCCACATCAGAGACGCAGCGCTCTGCCAGTGTGAGTGTTCAGCCCGGCAGTGACCTGTAGGATCAATAAAGTACATACGATCAGTGACCTGTAGGATCAATAAAGTACATACGATCAGTGACCTGTAGGATCAATAAAGTACATACGATCAGTGACCTGTAGGATCAATAAAGTACATACGATCAGTGACCTGTAGGATCAATAAAGTACATACGATCAGTGACCTGTAGGATCAATAAAGTACATACGATCAGTGACCTGTAGGATCAATAAAGTACATACGATCAGTGACCTGTAGGATCAATAAAGTACATACGATCAGTGACCTGTAGGATCAATAAAGTACATACGATCAGTGACCTGTAGGATCAATAAAGTACATACGATCAGTGACCTGTAGGATCAATAAAGTACATACGATCAGTGACCTATAGGATCAATAAAGTACATACGATCAGTGACCTGTAGGATCAATAAAGTACATACGATCAGTGACCTATAGGATCAATAAAGTACATACGATCAGTGACCTGTAGGATCAATAAAGTACATACGATCAGTGACCTGTAGGATCAATAAAGTACATACGATCAGTGACCTGTAGGATCAATAAAGTACATACGATCAGTGACCTGTAGGATCAATAAAGTACATACGATCAGTGACCTATAGGATCAATAAAGTACATATGATCAGTGACCTATAGGATCAATAAAGTACATACGATCAGTGACCTATAGGATCAATAAAGTACATACGATCAATAAAGTACATACGATCAGTGACCTGTAGGATCAATAAAGTACATACGATCAGTGACCTGTAGGATCAATAAAGTACATACGATCAGTGACCTATAGGATCAATAAAGTACATATGATCAGTGACCTATAGGATCAATAAAGTACATACGATCAGTGACCTATAGGATCAATAAAGTACATACGATCAGTGACCTGTAGGATCAATAAAGTACATACGATCAGTGACCTGTAGGATCAATAAAGTACATACGATCAGTGACCTGTAGGATCAATAAAGTACATACGATCAGTGACCTATAGGATCAATAAAGTACATACGATCAGTGACCTATAGGATCAATAAAGTACATAGGATCAATAAAGTACATACGATCAGTGACCTGTAGGATCAATAAAGTACATACGATCAGTGACCTGTAGGATCAATAAAGTACATACGATCAGTGACCTATAGGATCAATAAAGTACATATGATCAGTGACCTATAGGATCAATAAAGTACATACGATCAGTGACCTATAGGATCAATAAAGTACATACGATCAGTGACCTGTAGGATCAATAAAGTACATACGATCAGTGACCTGTAGGATCAATAAAGTACATACGATCAGTGACCTGTAGGATCAATAAAGTACATACGATCAGTGACCTGTAGGATCAATAAAGTACATACGATCAGTGACCTATAGGATCAATAAAGTACATAGGATCAATAAAGTACATACGATCAGTGACCTGTAGGATCAATAAAGTACATACGATCAGTGACCTGTAGGATCAATAAAGTACATACGATCAGTGACCTGTAGGATCAATAAAGTACATACGATCAGTGACCTGTAGGATCAATAAAGTACATACGATCAGTGACCTGTAGGATCAATAAAGTACATAGGATCAATAAAGTACATACGATCAGTGACCTGTAGGATCAATAAAGTACATACGATCAGTGACCTGTAGGATCAATAAAGTACATACGATCAGTGACTTATAGGATCAATAAAGTACATATGATCAGTGACCTATAGGATCAATAAAGTACATACGATCAGTGACCTATAGGATCAATAAAGTACATACGATCAGTGACCTGTAGGATCAATAAAGTACATACGATCAGTGACCTGTAGGATCAATAAAGTACATACGATCAGTGACCTGTAGGATCAATAAAGTACATACGATCAGTGACCTGTAGGATCAATAAAGTACATACGATCAGTGACCTGTAGGATCAATAAAGTACATACGATCAGTGACTTGTAGGATCAATAAAGTACATACGATCAGTGACCTGTAGGATCAATAAAGTACATACGATCAGTGACCTGTAGGATCAATAAAGTACATATGATCAGTGACCTGTAGGATCAATAAAGTACATACGATCAGTGACCTGTAGGATCAATAAAGTACATACGATCAGTGACCTGTAGGATCAATAAAGTACATACGATCAGTGACCTGTAGGATCAATAAAGTACATACGATCAGTGACCTGTAGGATCAATAAAGTACATACGATCAGTGACCTGTAGGATCAATAAAGTACATAGGATCAATAAAGTACATACGATCAGTGACCTGTAGGATCAATAAAGTACATACGATCAGTGACCTGTAGGATCAATAAAGTACATACGATCAGTGACCTATAGGATCAATAAAGTACATATGATCAGTGACCTATAGGATCAATAAAGTACATACGATCAGTGACCTATAGGATCAATAAAGTACATACGATCAGTGACCTGTAGGATCAATAAAGTACATACGATCAGTGACCTGTAGGATCAATAAAGTACATACGATCAGTGACCTGTAGGATCAATAAAGTACATACGATCAGTGACCTGTAGGATCAATAAAGTACATACGATCAGTGACCTATAGGATCAATAAAGTACATACGATCAGTGACCTGTAGGATCAATAAAGTACATACGATCAGTGACCTGTAGGATCAATAAAGTACATACGATCAGTGACCTGTAGGATCAATAAAGTACATGCGATCAGTGACCTGTAGGATCAATAAAGTACATACGATCAGTGACCTGTAGGATCAATAAAGTACATACGATCAGTGACCTGTAGGATCAATAAAGTACATACGATCAATAAAGTACATACGATCAGTGACCTGTAGGATCAATAAAGTACATACGATCAGTGACCTGTAGGATCAATAAAGTACATACGATCAGTGACCTATAGGATCAATAAAGTACATATGATCAGTGACCTATAGGATCAATAAAGTACATACGATCAGTGACCTATAGGATCAATAAAGTACATACGATCAGTGACCTGTAGGATCAATAAAGTACATACGATCAGTGACCTGTAGGATCAATAAAGTACATACGATCAGTGACCTGTAGGATCAATAAAGTACATACGATCAGTGACCTGTAGGATCAATAAAGTACATACGATCAGTGACCTGTAGGATCAATAAAGTACATACGATCAGTGACTTGTAGGATCAATAAAGTACATACGATCAGTGACCTGTAGGATCAATAAAGTACATACGATCAGTGACCTGTAGGATCAATAAAGTACATACGATCAGTGACCTATAGGATCAATAAAGTATAGCATCGTAAAAAAGTTAATTAATTAATCTATTCAGTCGACAAAATAAACCGTATTGTTTAATAAAAAGTAAAAGTACTGTGAAAAGACTCCAGTAGAACGTAGCGGTACTTGTACTTTGCTGAAGTACACGACATGAGTAAATGTACTGTGAAATACACAACCAAAGTGCAACGACAGTTTTTTCGGTTTGTTTTCTGCAAATGTAAAAAGTGTTTTTTTTTATTACAGAAATCACACATTGTAGAGCGCCACAACTTGTGTACTTTCACACGTAGTACTTTATTACTTGTACACGTAGTACTTTAAATAAAGAAGTTGAGTATGTAAAGGAAACATATTTTATTTTCTCAAATGTAGATTTTCATCCCCTAAGAGAAACCCCTATGTGTAGGAATAGTTTATATGTGTATATATATTTTTATGTGTGTAATGCATTGTTCTGGCCCCGCCCCCTTCCCGGCAGCCATCTTGTACGAGCTGCTGTACGACGGCGTGTTCCAGGCGGAGCGCGGCGCTCTGGGCTCGTGCCACCGATCCGGCCGGCCCACCGACGTGCTGAGCGACGACGCCATGAACGCCTGCGTGAGCAGCGACGACTCGGACCCGGACGCCGCCGAGCCGCTGTGGTAGGAGACGGGTCACGGGGTCGATGCCCGGGAGACGGGTCACGGGGTCGATGCCCGGTACCGGGGTAGGAGACGGGTCACGGGGTCGATGCCCGGTACCGGGGTAGGAGACGGGTCACGGGGTCGATGCCCGGTACCGGGGTAGGAGACGGGTCACGGGGTCGATGCCCGGGAGACGGGTCACGGGGTCGATGCCCGGTACCGGGGGAAACGGGCTATAGGGTCCATGCCCGGTACCGGGGTAGGAGACGGGCTATAAGGTCCATGCCCGGTACCGGGGTAGGAAACGGGCTATAGGGTCCATGCCCGGTACCGGGGTAGGAAACGGGCTATAGGGTCCATGCCCGGTCCCGGGGTAGGAGACGTCACGGGGTCGACGTCACGGGGTCGACGTCACGGGGTCGATGCCCGGGACTGGAGTGGACGGGCTATAGGGTCCATGCCCGGGACCGGGGTAGGAGACGGGTCACGGGGTCGGTGCCCGGTACCGGGGTAGGAGACGGGTCACGGGGTCGATGCCCGGTACCGGGGGAAACGGGCTATAGGGTCCATGCCCGGTACCGGGGTAGGAGACGTCACGGGGTCGACGTCACGGGGTCGACGTCACGGGGTCGATGCCCGGGACTGGAGTGGACGGGCTATAGGGTCCATGCCCGGGACCGGGGTAGGAGACGGGTCACGGGGTCGGTGCCCGGTACCGGAGTATGAGACGGGTTATTGGGTCTATGCCCGGTACCGGGGGGATTTGTGTATTTTTTGCTGCGTTAAAATATTTTTTTTAACTTTTAATTGCAATTTATTTTGATAAATAAAAATTTGTAATTTAATATAAATGTGTTTATTTGTTACATTTAAACGTAATTGATTATTTACTTGTATACTTATGCGATCATTCATATATATTTTGTCATGAATTGCTTAATTTAATGTGTGAGATTCAATTATAATTTTTTTTTATTCTTTTGAAGATGTTGTGCAACATTTCTGGTGTAAATTGTATAATTTTAATAGATAATGATTCTGTAGTTGAATGTATTTCAGTGTGGTATTAGTACTTTTACTTCTTGTGGAGTATTCTTCAGTGTGGTATTAGTACTTTTACTTCTTGTGGAGTATTCTTCAGTGTGGTATTAGTACTTTTACTTCTTGTGGAGTATTCTTCAGTGAGGTATTAGTACTTTTACCTGTTGTGGAGTATTCTTCAGTGTGGTATTAGTACTTTTACTTCTTGTGGAGTATTCTTCAGTGTGGTGTTAGTACTTTTACTTGTTGTGGAGTATTCTTCAGTGTGGTATTAGTACTTTTACTTCTTGTGGAGTATTCTTCAGTGAGGTATTAGTACTTTTACCTGTTGTGGAGTATTCTTCAGTGTGGTATTAGTACTTTTACTTCTTGTGGAGTATTCCTCAGTGTGGTGTTAGTACTTTTACTCATGATGTGTTTTTATGATTCAGGGTAGAAAACGTAACGAACACGCAGAGACAAAACAACCAGAGAGTAAGTTATTGATCTATTACTAGTTATTGATCTATTACTAGTTTACATGATAATTACTCTCCCCCCCCCCCCCCCCCCCCCCCTCAGGGTCGTGGGCGTGGCCGTCTCCTGCCTGAGAGAGTGAGGCGTTCACTGAACCCGACTCTGTTCAGGAATGTGGAGTACGACGTCTGGCACAAGTCCAAGAGAGGTTCATAATTATTAACAATAATAATAATAAATTAAACTAAAGCCAAGAGGGACATGCTGCAAAATACTGTAATATATAAATAAAGTACATCATGAATATATTTATGAATTATATTATTTGTATGTTATATATGTATAACTATAATGTATATTTGTAAATAATATATTTTGTTATATATGGATAATTATAATATTATATGTTTTTTGTATTAACATAATGTAATGGTGGAGACAAAGTACAATATCAGTGTAATTAAATGTAATATAACGTAGTACATTACTATAGCATAGAACATAAACTATAGTATGATAAATATAAATAACAAACTCAGTATATAAATCGTTACAACAGACTTTGAAAAGTGTGTATAAATACTTTGATTTGTGTTTTTCTTTCAGCTCAACAGAAGTTGGACTATTGCATCGCTGCTGGGATGCAGTTCACCGTCGGAGACCGCTGCCAGGTGTGTGTGTGTGAATCTCGTGTGTGTATATATGTATATATATATATCTCTCTCATATGTGTGTGTGTGTGTGTCGCCTGTAGGTTCGTCTGGAGGGAAGTGGGCGGAGCTACAGCGCCACCATCAAGGAGGTTTCTCCCAACAACGGCCCAGTGAGCGTTTACTTAGAAGAACTGGGAACCAGGAAGTAAGTCACACTCTACTGTAGTACTGAGACACTCTCTACTGTAGTACTGAGACACTCTCTACTGTAGAGGCTCTACTGTAGTACTGAGATGCTCTACTGTAGTACTGAGACACGCTCTACTGTAGAGGCTCTACTGTAGTACTGAGACTCTACTGTAGTACTGAGACACTCTACTGTAGAGGCTCTACTGTAGTACTGAGACACTCTACTGTAGTACTGAGACACTCTCTACTGTAGTACTGAGACACTCTCTACTGTAGTACTGAGACGCTCTCTACTGTAGTACTGAGACACTCTCTACTGTAGAGGCTCTACTGTAGTACCGAGACGCTCTCTACTGTAGTACCGAGACGCTCTCTACTGTAGTACTGAGACGCTCTCTACTGTAGAGGCTCTACTGTAGTACCGAGACGCTCTCTACTGTAGTACTGAGACGCTCTCTACTGTAGTACTGAGACGCTCTCTACTGTAGTACTGAGACGCTCTCTACTGTAGAGGCTCTACTGTAGTACTGAGCCGCTCTCTACTGTAGAGGCTCTACTGTAGTACTGAGACGCTCTGTACTGTAGTACTGAGACGCTCTGTACTGTAGTACTGAGACGCTCTCTACTGTAGTACTGAGACGCTCTCTACTGTAGTACTGAGACACTCTCTACTGTAGTACTGAGACGCTCTGTACTGTAGTACTG
Source organism: Taurulus bubalis (assembly GCF_910589615.1). NCBI lineage: Eukaryota > Metazoa > Chordata > Actinopteri > Perciformes > Cottidae > Taurulus > Taurulus bubalis. Next base: position 41,283,171 of record NC_136591.1, on the reverse strand, counting down.
AGACGCTCTCTACTGTAGTACTGAGACACTCTCTACTGTAGTACTGAGACACTCTCTACTGTAGAGGCTCTACTGTAGTACTGTAGACACTCTACTGTGGTACTGAGACGCACTCTACTGTAGTACTGTAGACACTCTACTGTAGTACTGAGACGCTCTCTACTGTAGTACTGAGACGCTCTCTACTGTAGAGGCTCTACTGTAGTACTGAGACACTCTCTACTGTAGTACTGAGACGCTCTCTACTGTAGAGGCTCTACTGTAGTACTGTAGACACTCTACTGTGGTACTGAGAGGCTTTTTTTTTTTCAAACTGACGTTTATTTTTCTAAGAAAACATCACATTTTATAAACTTCATCTGTTTACAAATTACGATTTTCAAATGTTTGTAAAGTAACTAAAACTGTTAGTTTCGAAAGTCGTGAAGTAGAGTATGAAGTGGCATGAAAGTAAAGGACTCAAGTAAAGTACAAGTACCTCAGCGTGTACTCATCAGTACTTCCTGCAGACAGTACAAGTACCTCAGCGTGTACTCATCAGTACTTCCTGCAGACAGGTTCCTCTGTGGAGTCTCCGCCCGCCCAACGACGAGAACAGCTGGAGCACCGTGGTGACCAAGAGGGTCAATGGACACGGAGGTACACACACACACACACACACACACACACACACACACACACACACACACACTATATATACTCACTCTTTCTCTCTCAGACACTCTCCTCACTCTCTGACTAGCAGTCCTTGTCCCCTCAGAGTGGGAGGAGCGAGGCAAAGGGCGAGGCCGGGGGAAGAACCTCCCTTCTCCATCTTCATCATCTTCCTCCTCGTCTTCCTCCCTCGTGGCCCCGGGCTCCAGTGGGCGCGTGCAGAAGCAGCATTCGTGGCCCCCGCAGGCCACCGTAGAGGAGCCGGGCGCAGCCAGGACCGCCAGGTCAGTGTTTAAATACGGGGGCGGAGCCTCGAGCGGTCAACCACCTCGTAGCCCCGCCCTAAAGCTATATATTATTATGTATTTTAATATTCTTTGATCTCTTGTTTGACATTTCACTTCCTTTCTATGGGCGCGATGAAGTCGGTAATAAGTGTTTCCCCGTGGTGTGTTCAGGAAGTCTGTAATAATAAGCGTTTCCCCGTGGTGTGTTCAGGAAGTCTGTAATAATAAGCGTTTCCCCGTGGTGTGTTCAGGAAGTCTGTAATAATAAGCGTTTCCCCGTGGTGTGTTCAGGAAGTCTGTAATAATAAGCGTTTCCCCGTGGTGTGTTCAGGAAGTCTGTAATAATAAGCGTTTCCCCGTGGTGTGTTCAGGAAATCTGTAATAATAAGCGTTTCCCCGTGGTGTGTTCAGGAAGTCTGTAATAATAAGCGTTTCCCCGTGGTGTGTTCAGGAAGTCTGTAATAATAAGTGTTTCCCCGTGGTGTGTTCAGGAAGTCTGTAATAATAACCGTTTCCCCGTGGTGTGTTCAGGAGGTCTGTAATAATAAGCGTCTCCCCGTGGTGTGTTCAGGAAGTCTGTAATAATAAGCGTTTCCCCGTGGTGTGTTCAGGAGGTCTGTAATAATAAGCGTCTCCCCGTGGTGTGTTCAGGAAGTCTGTAATAATAAGCGTTTCCCCGTGGTGTGTTCAGGAAGTCTGTAATAATAAGCGTCTCCCCGTGGTGTGTTCAGGAAGTCTGTAATAATAAGCGTTTCCCCGTGGTGTGTTCAGGAAGTCTGTAATAATAAGCGTTTCCCCGTGGTGTGTTCAGGAAGTCTTTGAGCTCGGTGGACCCGCCCTCTGGCTTGACGGACAGGCAGCGCTCCAAAGAGCTGGAGGAGAAGAACGCGGCGCTGGAGGAGATCCACCTCTGGGACGAGAACAGCTTCCCCGCACTCAGCGTGAGTCACGGTCACTTCAGGGTCACTTCAGGATCACTTCAGGATCACTTCCACTTCACGATCACTTTAGGATCACTTCCACTTCACGATCACTTCACGATCACTTCCACTTCAGGATCACTTCAGGATCACTTCCACTTCACGATCACTTCAGGGTCACTTCACGATCACTTCCACTTCACGATCACTTCCACTTCAGGGTCACTTCAGGATCACTTCCACTTCACGATCACTTCAGGGTCACTTCACGATCACTTCCACTTCACGATCACTTCCTCTTCAGGGTCACTTCACGATCACTTCCTCTTCAGGGTCACTTCAGGGTCACTTCACGATCACTTCCACTTCAGGGTCACTTCAGGGTCACTTCACGATCACTTCCACTTCACGATCACTTCCTCTTCAGGGTCACTTCAGGGTCACTTCACGATCACTTCCACTTCAGGGTCACTTCACGATCACTTCCACTTCAGGGTCACTTCAGGGTCACTTCACGATCACTTCCACTTCACGATCACTTCCTCTTCAGGGTCACTTCACGATCACTTCCACTTCAGGGTCACTTCACGATCACTTCCACTTCACGATCACTTCCTCTTCAGGGTCACTTCACGATCACTTCCACTTCAGGGTCACTTCAGGATCACTTCCACGTCACGATCACTTCAGGGTCACTTCACGATCACTTCCACTTCACGATCACTTCCTCTTCAGGGTCACTTCAGGGTCACTTCACGATCACTTCCACTTCACGATCACTTCCTCTTCAGGGTCACTTCACGATCACTTCCACTTCAGGGTCACTTCACGATCACTTCCACTTCACGATCACTTCCTCTTCAGGGTCACTTCAGGGTCACTTCACGATCACTTCCACTTCAGGGTCACTTCACGATCACTTCCACTTCAGGGTCACTTCACGATCACTTCCACTTCACGATCACTTCCTCTTCAGGGTCACTTCAGGGTCACTTCACGATCACTTCCTCTTCAGGGTCACTTCACGATCACTTCCACTTCAGGGTCACTTCAGGATCACTTCCACTTCACGATCACTTCAGGGTCACTTCACGATCACTTCCACTTCACGATCACTTCCTCTTCAGGGTCACTTCAGGGTCACTTCACGATCACTTCCACTTCAGGGTCACTTCACGATCACTTCCACTTCACGATCACTTCCTCTTCAGGGTCACTTCACGATCACTTCCACTTCAGGGTCACTTCAGGGTCACTTCACGATCACTTCCACTTCAGGGTCACTTCACGATCACTTCCACTTCAGGGTCACTTCACGATCACTTCCTCTTCAGGGTCACTTCACGATCACTTCCTCTTCAGGGTCACTTCACGATCACTTCCTCTTCAGGGTCACTTCACGATCACTTCCTCTTCAGGGTCACTTCACGATCACTTCCACTTCAGGGTCACTTCACGATCACTTCAGGGTCACTTCAGTATCACTTCCACTTCACGGTCACTTCCACTTCACGGTCACTTCAACTTCACGGTCACAATCACTTTCCCTATCACTACATCTTTGTTTTTGTTATTAGTGTTTATATTGTTGTGTTACGTTGTTTTAATAAGTATTTATATTGTTGTATTACGTTGTTTTAATAAGTATTTATATTGTTGTATTACGTTGTTTTAATAAGTATTTATATTGTTGTACATTGTTTACCTCGTCTCCTCAGACTCGGGGTGGGATGCAGACTGATGGAGGGAGGAGGAAGGGAGGAGAGAAGAGGCTCTGCCAGAGAACCAAGACGGTGAGTTCATGTCTTCAAAGAGTTATTCATTATTCAGTAAGTGTAATAAAATGTCTTCAGCATAACAACTCCTGGACATTTCATATTTATTCTGCAGAAAAGTCCAGTCGACGACGTCGGAGCTTCTTCTCCGGGAGAAAGACCCAAATCCTCCACTCCCCCTCCTGCGAGTACTACCATGAGTACTACCATGAGTACTACCATGAGTACTACTGCGAGTACTACCATGAGTACTACCGCGAGTACTACTGCGAGTACTACCGCGAGTACTACCATGAGTACTACCATGAGTACTACCATGAGTACTAGCCCCTCCCTCCCTGCCGCTGCGCCGTCTGCAAACTCTGACTCTAATAATTCAGCTCAGACAAACGCTCCTCCTCCTCTTCCTCCCTCGGCCTCTCTCTTCCTCACCCCTGCTCTCCCTGCTGCTCCCTCACCCCCGACTCCCCCCGCCCTCTCCTCCTCGTCCTCCTCTCTTCCTCCTAAGTCCTCCTCCCCTCCTCCGTCCTCATCACTGCCGCCTCCCACTTTCATCGCCCCCATCGCTCCGTCTCCCACCGCCGCTCAGGGCTTCCTCCCCCACTCCTCCCTCCCCCACTCCTCCCTCCCCCACTCCTCCCTCCCTCACTCCTCCCTCCCTCACTCCCCCAGTCCGACCTCCTTTCTATCCTTCTCCTCCTCTCTAAGCCACCAGGCCGCTCCAGTCCGTGAGGCTCCGCCCCCTTCAGCCCCAAGTGAGGAATCTTCTTTATTGGTGTTTGTTTTTAGCATCCTTAAGGGGTGTGTGTGTGTGTGTGTTGTATTAATCCGCTTATTCTTCATCTTCCGCCAAAAACTTTGGACCGTTACTCCTCCCGCGGCGTTGCCAGCACATGCGTCAAAATACATGAAAACGTGCGGCCTGATGGGGAATCGTGTGCTATGACTTTTCTAAGAGATTCGACCGGCCGTTTCCCTGAAAAAAAATGTCCCATTCACTTGAATGGGGTTTCGGAGTGAAGAGATTAAAAAAAAAATATTTTATCATTTTTGTGCCCATAGTGACTCACCATACTTTATCGTAGAGAAATGATTTAACGTTTAAAACGTTGACAAAAGACTGGAGTTTGTTTGCCCAATTGGGTATTTTTTGATAGCTAGCACAGTTTTCATGTAATTATTGTTCAAGTTTAGGAAAATTCGGGGACCATTTCAGAGTTTACAATGGTGTGTATGGCGCAGGTTAGAGTGGTGATGTCATCGCTAGAGTTCAGATCAGCGTCAGGATCACAGTTTTCACTCTTTAGGCATAATTTTGACATAAAAACGTAGGAAATATTGTGCTTGTGGTCGCATGCGTCGTGGAATCCAATAAACATGTACTTTTTTGTCACCAAGCGGAGCAGCTGCAGGCTCTTGGTGGAGAGGAAGACGAGTGAATTTGATTGCTAGCATGAAGTTAGCTTTGTGTTAGACAAAATGGCTGACTGTGCACGTGTTGTTACAGCCGCATTCGTGTGTGTATGTCACTTTAAATACAGAGATGAGGAGCTCACGGTCACATTTTTAGCTCCACAGAAATATCAAGCATATCAACGCGTTCGGCTGCTTCCTTCCTCTGGTTGTATTATTTTGGCTCCAAATCTGAACAGATGGTTTTATAGACAATCCACTCTCTCTTCAGATTCTCTGCAGAACTTTGGAGCCCAAGGGGAGATCCAGATCCAGATGCCCCAGATGCAGGGTGACGCCCACCAGCACCAACCCCAGTCCCACTCTGAGGAGGCCTTCCAGCCCCAGACCTCCCACCTCCAGCCACAGACCCAGACCTCCCACCTCCAGCCTCAGACCCAGGTCCAGGTCTCCCACCTCCAGCCACAGACCCAGGTCCAGACCTCCCACCTCCAGCCTCAGACCCAGGTCCAGGTCTCCCACCTCCAGCCACAGACCCAGGTCCAGACCTCCCACCTGCATCCTCAGACCCAGACCCAGACCTCCCACCTCCAGCCACAGACCTCCCACCTCCAGCCTCAGACCCAGGTCCAGGTCTCCCACCTCCAGCCACAGACCCAGGTCTCCCACCTGCATCCTCAGACCCAGGTCCAGACCTCCCACCTCCAGCCCCAAACCCAGGTCCAGGTCTCCAACCTCCAGTCTCAGACCCAGGTCTCCCAGTCTCAGGCCTCCCACTTCCAGCCCCAGTCTCAGGTCCAGTACCTGCCCCAGTCCCAGGCTTCAGGTCCTCCCCTCCACCTCCAGCCTCCTCACCCCTCCCTGCACCCCCCCATCACCCAGAGTCCAACGGAGACCCCGCCTCACCCCGAGTCCCTGGTCCACGCCCCCCCCCCAGCACCCCCAGCCTGCGCCCCCCCACCACCAGCCCATCCCGGGGGCGGTGCCCCTGCAGCAGCTGTCCCAGCTGTACCAGGACCCGCTGTACCCCGGGTTCCCCCAGGGGGAGCTGGGCGGCGTGGCCCCGACGCCCCTCTTCTCCTCCTGCAAGGCAGGGAGCGACCTGCCGCCAGGTGAGCGCCAGTGTTGATTATTTAATTATTCACAAATCTCACAATTATTTAGGTTTTTTTGGGGGGGGCGACTATAATTATAAAATAAACTGAAAGCAAAGAATGAAAATGTTATATATAAATATGTGTCTGGTTTAGAAATTATTTTCAAAATAACTTTAAAACTAAATTTGTCTAAATATAAATTGATTTATCTGCAACAATTTCCATAATTTTTTTTCAAGTAACCTTTTTATTTATATGCTTTTTTTTATTATTATTATTGTGATAAATGCAGATTTATAATGTCTTTTTTGTCTATCAATCCCAAACTTTTATTTATTTAAAAAAATGTCTTTCTTTAAATGTTACAGCATGAGAACAAATGCCAGATAACAAAGCAAATAAACTGCTCTTTTAAAATATATTAGTATTTTCTTGCTATTTTATCTCCTGATATTTGATGTGATAGTTTGTGAATCTTCTGCAGATCTCAACACCTTGAGGTTTTTCTTCAACTTGGGCATCAAGGTAAGACAAAGTACTAAAACCCTTTTTGTTCCGTTTTTATATATTTTCCTATTTTTTGATAGAGAAAATATAATTCATTTTATTTTATGACTGTTGAAAAAGTTCCTTTTTCCTCCGCGAAAATGTGAATCTTATTTAATGCTTGAATATGAATATAATAAAACACACTTCACTTCCCTAAAGAGCTCGAACTAGAACATCTTTGATATAAAACAAGCATGAAAGCAATGACTAAATACATTGTCTGTATGGAGCAACAGCTAGCGTAGCTTAGCATAAAGACTGTAAACGGATGGGACTGTTAGCCTAACGATATGTCTACATCACCATATCACATGATATTTCAATAGATAAATACTACTTCATAGAGTATTTATCGCATGTTTTTGTGTTGTTGTGTCTCAGGCCTACTCCATGCCCATGTGCCCCCCCTACATCTACCTGCTGCCCCTCCAGCAGGCCCACACCATGCACCCCCAGCGCCCCTCCCCCTCCCACTCGCCCCACTACCACCTCCCGCCCTCCAGGCAGCCGGAGGCGTACCCGGTGCACCCGCAGTACCCGCCGCAGTACGAGCAACAAGCCCCGCCCCCCGAGCCGCCCCACCCCGGGCAGGCCGGGTACCCCTTCACCCAGCCGCCGCCCCACAGGATGTCCTCGCCCTCGTTGTCCTGGCAGCAGCTCCAGATGCCGCCTCCCAGGAGCGCCGCCTACCAGGTCGGGTACCCCGGTTCCTCGTACCGGGCGTCGCCCCCCTTGCCTCAGGGCTACCACCCGGGTCAAGGCCAGGGCCACCCGATGTACCCCCAGTACCCCGCCGAAAACATCCAGGGGCCGCCGGAGCAGCGGCAGCCCACCAACGGGGACCCGATGCCCGGCCGGGGGCCGGCGGAGGGCCCCGCCGCTAACGTGGCTAATGCTAACAACAACAGGACAAGCGTGGTTCCTGGTTTCGGTTCGTTTTTTATCACACAAGTCCAAAATAGACTGACTCCCCAAAGGGTTTCTGGGTAATGAAGTCTTTCAATGTGTTTGTTTCCCATCAGCCCTGAAAAAGGAGGGAGACGGTTCGACCCGAACGGTGCTGCTGCTGGACCCGCCCTTCAACAACAGGCCCATCGTAGGAGCACGCTTAACACTGTATTCAAGGAGCTGGAGTACTACGGCACCCGTAGTAGTAGTACTAGTACTACGGCACCCGTAGTAGTAGTACTAGTACTACGGCACCTGTAGTAGTAGTAGTAGTACTAGTACTACGGCACCGGTAGTAGTAGTAGTACTAGTACTACGGGACCGGTAGTAGTAGTACTAGTACTACGGGACCGGTAGTAGTAGTAGTACTAGTACTACGGGACCGGTAGTAGTAGTAGTACTAGTACTACGGGACCGGTAGTAGTAGTAGTACTACGGGACCGGTAGTAGTAGTAGTAGTAGTAGTAGTACTACGGGACCGGTAGTAGTAGTAGTAGTACTACGGGACCGGTAGTAGTAGTAGTACTAGTACTACGGGACCGGTAGTAGTAGTACTAGTACTACGGGACCGGTAGTAGTAGTAGTAGTAGTAGTAGTACTAGTACTACGGGACCGGTAGTAGTAGTAGTAGTAGTAGTAGTAGTACTAGTACTACGGGACCGGTAGTAGTAGTAGTACTAGTACTACGGGACCGGTAGTAGTAGTAGTACTAGTAGTACGGGACCGGTAGTAGTACGGGACCGGTAGTAGTGCTATAGTAGTAGTAGTAGTAGTAGTAGTAGTAGTAGTTAGTATTATAGTGCGTGTAGTACTATTTGAAGTAAAACCTCTTTCTCTCTCTCAGATGACGCTGGTTTCAAAACCTGACCTCGGTGACGTCTCCATGACGACCAGCAGAAGCTCCCCCGCCGGCTCCCCGTTGCCGGCCGACAACCACCGTTACCGGGGTTACCAGAGAAGTCACGCGGAGCTGGGGGCGGAGCCTCGCCGGGGGGCGGAGCCCTACACGCCAGGGAACCTGTCTGTGGGCTGCAGCACCGAGGACGACTGGGGGGCGGGATACAAACCCCTGAACCACAGGGGCCCCAGGAGGTACCCCCGGGGGGGGCGGGGCAGCCGGGGCCCCCGGAGGAGACCCGGCGGGGACGCAGGGCCGGATTCAAACTACATCCAGTTTAGCCCCTCCCACAGGGGGCGGGGCCGCGAGAGAGGATACTAGCTCCCGGCCAATGAGAGGAGAGGAGACCCCGGGAAGGGGCGTTTAGTTCGTTTTCCTTTTTATGGAACGATTTGTATCACTCGCGTCGATTAGCCAGTTAGCTTAGCATAAAGACTCCGGCCCTAATGCTAAGCTAACCATCTGTAGCTTCAACATGGAGTGGAATCTCACATTTCTGACTCTAGCGTCCCTCAACGGCGCCGCACGTCGGTAAATTTACATTTAAACTTATTTCAGCAACAAACGCAGAACTCTGAGCACTTCCCGTTAGCACTACTTCCTGTTAGCACTGTGAGCTAAAGATCAAAGCAACTCGAGGTTTATTAGTGAAATCTAATTTGAGGAACGGCTTTATAGAAATAGAAGCTGAGGGTTTTGTTTATTTTAATGGTTTGACTGGTTTTCTTCACTGGTTTATTTGTCGCCTTCATCCCCTCCAGAGATTCAGTGCCTTACGTTTGCTGCTTTTTACTCTTTGTATTTTATTTCTTCCAGTTTGGGGAAACACTGCTGTACAGAACTGAAGCTGCTGTCTGTTTCTATGCGATTGATTAAATAAAACTTTGGTTCAGATCGTCTCTCGTGTGTAATTTATTCATGACATTTATTAACATACTTTTGATTATTTTGTGAGAAAATTGACAGTTAATTAAAAGTATCAACATTTCTTTGTTATTACTGTATGTAAATGATGTCTAATAACGCTTTAAAAATATATTTTAATGTAATTATTAAAAAAAAAGTTAATTTCATTCAGTTAAAGGTCATTTTTAAAAGTAAGTGATTTAGTTTTTCTTAACACTTTAAATTGTTTTTTTTAAATAAAGATAAATAATCATTGTGGGTTGGCAGGAAGATGTTCTTTGTTGGTTTGTCATTAAAACATTTTTTACTTGTCATACAAATATTGCACTTAAACATTCAAGTCATAGTATACAAAAAATATGAAGTGTAGTTGTACTAGTACCTAGTTTAGTAGAACTGTGTATACGTATGTATCATGGCGGACAGCGCATTTTGGGCCTAGGCCTTCAGAGCCGTCTGATGATGTTTAAATGAATATGCGCATGACAGGACGCTGCCTCATTAACGGACAGTCATGTGGTTCACATCGACCAGAGCCATCACATAGTTATGTATCCGAGGGTTTACCTTGCGCCTATGCTTCACTTCATTAAAACAGCAGCAGGATGTTTGCACAAGACGGAAACCACTTTTATTCTCGTTCCACACGTCACTAGATCATTTCCTCTCCAGTTCTCCTCCTTCAGCCATTAAGTGTTAAAGCACTAAACATAACTTCTCTTATGTTTCAGCATGAACTCTTCTTAATCCTGGCAGAAAGGCTTCCCGTTGAGTTGACCGAAGTCATGCTGGCACAATAACATAATATTGTGTTTTTGCATTTGCTATTTCTGCTGGATCAATAAAGCTTTTACTGTCTTCAAAATAATCCACTCAAAGTCAGACTTCACCATGTCATTCATGTTGTCCTGATTCATCAGTGTTTGGTTCCCTCTGGTTTCTCAGCCTTCAGTCTGTGTTATTGAGATGATGAAGCTGTGTTTTCTCCTGATGCCCTGACATGAAGTCATACAGCTGAATACAAACAGAAGACACAGGAACCATCAACACGTCTTTATGATGCTGGATATTTATTGCAGTAAATGTGAAAGCTTTCAGTGGTTACATTGAAGAAGACGAGTCCAACTGCAGCTCTTCATGCCCAGAAGTTTAAAAAAATTCAGAGTTTCCAGAAATACACTTCACACACATAGGGCCTCTTCCTGTAACTCCTCAGATGTTCCAGCGTCCCCAGCCTGGAAAACAGAAGACAGGACAGTCATGTGATTAATGGGTATTCAGGGTTTGTGGTACTGAAGTGTCTTATTGTCATGTTGTCTTTACAGTGTGAACTTGCTCTGGATGTGTGTACTTACTGCATTATACTATAATAATGCATGCTCCTGATATGCCTCGTCCTTCACTTAAACCCTCTCTTCAGGTTGAGGATTCTCAGACTACTCTGTCCTGTGTGTAAATCTCACTTGAGTAGGAAGTTGATCAGAATACATATTTGGTTATCTGAGTAGCGTCCCGTGAGATGATTTACATGCATGTAGTTGCTCGTGTGTTTCTTGGCCCTGAAGGCTGGAAAAGCTGCGCCGGTTGAAATAGAAGCTCCATCAAAATGTGATAATTCTCAATGAACGTTGGGTTCAGGGTTCAGATACAACGGTCTAGGACCGGATCCCGACCGCGGTCCTCCTATTAGTGACGCCTGCTTTGTTGCAGACATACAGACATTAAATACTCTGTATATATATATATATATATATATATATATATATATATATATATATATATGTGTATATATATATACTGTGACATGAAGAGGTTCAGTGAGGTCTAAATGCAGCTCCTTCCTTCATGCTCATCTGGACTGTTTTCTTGAGCTCCTTTAATAATCCTCCACCAGGGGGCATGAGCGTGTCTTTTCTTGAGGTTCAGAAGTCTACGTTCATCTCTATGAAGTTATAACCTCTCCTCCTGAGTCTGTAGTTTACTTACTCCAGTAGTTCATCTCAACGCAATGCTCTGACCACCAAGAGTTCGGCTGCCCACGAGCGAAATGTTTGAAGCTTCTGTTGGCGGACCGATCGGTCCAAGCAAATCCCTTGCCTTTCTAAAATGAAAAACAAACAAAGGATCACCTGAGGATGACGACTGCACTAGCATTCATACGGTCTGTGTTCTTCATCTCATCATAATTAGGACCAGACTAACAACCCACTGGTCAGCCGGTGTACGCTCCAGTGTGACTCCTATGTCTCTGCATTGGAGTCGTCTCCTGGATACTAAATCACTGGACTTTAATAAGTCAAAGTACGCAGAATAATATTTATCAATACTATATTTCCTTTATCACTACGACACGAGTGCAACAGCACAGACCTGTTTCTATTACATTATGGGTTTTTTTGCATTTCACGCCATGTAATTAAAAAAAATTCTGGGTGGCAGGTTTTGGTTTTCAGTGTTGTATGTTAGTATATTAGTTATTGTAAAATGCATAAAACAGCATAATAAATACAACAGTGCAGTGAACTATATATATAAGTCCTGCAAAAAACTATTAATAGTAGTTATTATCCATACAGTTTTAATTGCTCAAATCGAGTCAAATTGAATCTGCAACATAACATTAGCATGTCAGCCAGGTTACTGCAGTGCTACATGCTACTCTGAGGTAGAAGTACACAGTACGTAGTAAACAGCTCCGTAGGATGTTTGTAAACTTTCACTTCTTACCCGAAACAGTCCGATCCAGTAATGAGCTTTTTTGGGCGTGGCCCTGTACATGGCACACACCACTTGATTCAGCTCATCAAGGCTGGTCATTGATACCAGATGTCCACGTTCGTACTTCCGACAGGATTTCTGTAATCAAAATAAATATGAATTCAAGCTTTTAATGTGAGAAATTGCCAATAAGATTTTTTATTACTTTCAAAATGCCAAAATTATACACTTCTTCTAATGAAGTGAGGAAGTGTGAACAGGATGACTTCAAATGTACTGTCTGTAGTCTGGTGTGTTTGTTTTCCTCACCTCTGCATCTTTATAAACCACATACTCGTGGAACACCTTTACACAGCTGATTCCACCGTTCTTTTTGGTACTGGTCTGGTACCAGCCTTTACCAAAGTGCCGAATACATGGTGTGGCCGAATATTTGGTCCGACACATTTCTCCAGGATTCCCTGTTTCACAGAAAGAAAGAAGTGCTGTTAGTTTAGTGTTCCTGGTGTCTTTGTAGAAATAGTACATGCTGCAGAGGCCGACATGGACAGCAGCACCACCAGAAGAAGGACGGCAGTCACCACAGCAGGACGCATGGCTCAGGATTCACTGACTCTCAGAACTCTACGACTGGAATATCACCTGGAAATGCCACACCGTTCAACCCCATTACAACAAGACACTTCAGTTATTACCAGTTTTCTAACCCACAGATCAGATTAAAGTTCTTTCTGTTCTCTAAAACCTCCACCAAGAGACAAAGAGGACTCACCACAAGTGTCTTCTCCCTCGTTGCATCTCATACTGAAGCTCTGTTTAAATACCTTTCACAGCCATGCCTGAATCCACCTTTATTCAGTTACAACATTATAATATGAAGCATCCGCGACCCGACCCCGGACTAAGTGGATGAAAATGGATGTTTAGTTACATTACACACATTCTGAAGACTCTACAGGTGAATAGGGTCAAAAAAGCAACTCATAGATATCACCATGAAACTTCTCCACTTCATCACTGACATTAAGAGGAGGATTTATTGCATTACAAGTTTTATGAAATGTTATGTTTAATATGCAAATGAGGCATTATGTAATGGTAGCTTAGATAGTAGCAAATAGCAAAAGTAGTCAAACATATGCAGCTAAATATGTGTTCTGGGTGTATTTTTTAAGTCTGAAAGAAGACATGGAAGTAAAGTAGTTGTAGTGTGGACAGACAGAGACCTTAGAAAACGATGACCAGGTCGTAGTCATGATGTGTCCTTCCCTGATTCTGTCTCCGCCAGAAGAAATCAAACAACAGCCTTGATTATTTCATGTTTAAGTAAATGTGACGTGAGAGAGAAATAGAGCAAGACCTGACGCCTTGTACGCTTCATACGTTTTTTTTCTCCAGTAAATGAGTTTGTTCCATGTGGGAAATATTGAGGAAGATCTTAAGTATCGAGCAGGCCGGTTTAAAATGAAAAGGTATTGGATGCAGCCTAAGGCAGTCAAACATTGTGCAGACCTTCAAACCCCTGAAGCCATGACACAGTGGTTGTAAAGTCAAGTACGCATCAAGAACACAATAACAGTCAACGTGTTTAGCTTATGTCTTCTCATGAAATCCCCCGGGCTGGTTCTGCCTCCTCTCTCTCTTTGTTGTTTCATCTCCAACGTGTGCAAAAGAACTTATGACTTATACCCATTAATTAGGACGTTTATTTATTATTATTTAGTTTAGCTCATCACATTGACCGCTGCAGCCTACAGCCAACCTTTACTTTGAAGGCGAGGTGTTGCTGTTTCCTGCTCTAGACTTCCTTTTTCTATCGGCATCATTTACAACAAGTGTCCATCACTCAGAGTGGTGAAGCAAACATGCTCGTTCTCTTTAAGCAACTATGAAATCAAAAAGGCAAATAAAATATATCAAGAATAAAAAGTTATGGGAAAATGTTGCAAAATGTCTCCCAAAAAGATCTGTTAGGGATTCACCAGCTGGACACTATGGACCCACAGCCCATCCCTCATTATAGTTCTTATCATTACAGCTCTTATCATTACAGTTCTTATCATTATAGTTCTTATCATTACAGTTCTTATCATTATAGCTCATCTTGATGCAGTTGTTCTATTCCTGACTCCAGGGGCCACATTCACAAACTACTGGGGTTTTCTCAGTTTCCCTCAGGGAAAGTCAGGAAGCTGACAAACTAATATTAGTCTAAAATGTGCATCTTGTGTGTTTTACTTCAGGGTGAGGAGGATTTTTCAATTCAATTCAGTTTATTTTGTATAGCCCAACATCACAAATACAAGTTTGCCTCGGAGGGCTTTACAATCTGTACATCCTGTCCCGGGACCTCACATCGGATCAGGAAAAACTCCTCCAAAAAGATAGTAAAAACCCTTTCACAGGGAAAAAAAGGGGAAGAAACCAGAGGGAGAGCAACAGAGGAGGATCCCTCTCCCCGGATGGACAGAAGCAATAGATGTCATGTGACCAGAATGAATAACGTAACAGAGTTACAGCACATTCAATGAATGTGACAGAAATTATTCATATAATGAGTACTATGCATGGTCCATGATCCAGATAGCCACGACCCATTAAGCAGAAGGAGGTAGAGAGCTTAGGCTTTAGCATGAGAGTCAACAGTCTATCTAAATAAGCTCCGAGCAACTGGGCTGGTTTGACTGCAGCTCTCTGATCATCATGTACTGTGTTTCTGGTCAGTGTGTTTTATTTTAATGCTCTTTTGATGATGTAATACTCATGTTTGTTTGTTATTGTGAGACTTTCTATGAGATAAAAGCATCAAACACCATTCAGACTAGTTGTACAAAGATTACATGCAGGTTTTTTACAGATGGATCAAAGGATTTATTAACGACCAACACAGGTTCTGCAGTAGCAGCTCCCGGTGTCAAGGAGAGTTGAGAACCCAGAAGAGCTGCGCTGAGTGAAAGGCATAAATACTGGACTGTATGATCAGGCCAAGAAACACAGAGCGGATATAAAACAATTTGTATAACCTAAGAGTTGATTTGGCATTTGTGTATTGTGATTTAATAACCATGAGGCAATATGTAATGTTAATGCTGAGTGTGTGTGTGTGCTAACTTGTTTTGCAGATGAGTGTACGTACGATCGGCTCAGGAGGGACCAGTAAAATAATCAAGTTCCTCTTATAACGAAGAGGGTGTACCCTTCCTCTTATTCTGACTAGGAGAGTGTGTCGTGATGAGGTCAGAAAATATTTGTGTGAATCTTCGTCTCTGCTCACGGATCAGAGGACCTCGATCGTAGGCCAAGACTGACTTGGACAGAACTTAGTGGGAGCGCCTACTCCTTACGCCAGCAGTGTAAGGAGGGCCCGTTTTAGAACCCTGAGGTTTCCTTCTCAGTTTGCTTTCGATTACAATTCAATTACAATTCAATTACAATTCAATTACAATTCGGATGTTAAAAACCCCATTCGTTCGGTTTTCCCCCGTAGCCTACCTATTTCATTGAGCCACGTCTCCACCGAACTGTTTCCTCTAATCGGAAAGGAAGATGAATCGTTTTACACGCAGTGCAACCCAAACGATTACTTACATTTGTCTGGATCTGGAAACGATGCAGGATCGTGCTGGATTGTGTTCTCTGGTCAACGGCCTCGGTGTTACCTTCTTCATCTCGAAAAACCTGTAAGTTATTGTTTTCCATTAAACGGGAATCCCCATTGAGTAGAGTTCTACACTCTTATTTTAGAGTATACATTTTATTTCAACAAGAGTTATTATACACACAGTACCATAACTGAATCTTTTTCTTTACTTGGGGGTTATCCCTGCAGTATCTAAGAGTCAGTTCATGTATTTTAACTAGGCTACTCTTCTAGATAAAGAGAGGTGAAATGTGATTGGATAAGATGCTGTTAAGCAGCTCCCAAGCTGAGGCATACCAGAGGCCTGAAGCAGAGGAACAGATGAAGACATGAGCTGTGCAATGACAAAATAAGGACAAAATATTATAATACATGTAGTGTATTTGTGAAAAACAATTAAATTATAAAATAGCTATAACTTTGGGATTCTGTTAGGCCACCAGAGAAGGCTTAGCAGGCCCTGACGGCCCGCCACTGCTATGTATACATGCCTCCCGTTGTCCTGGGGTCAAAATGACCTGCGTGCGAGTGTACGTCTTGTATTATTTGAAACAGTGTTTTATTTTTTTAGACATCACATCCAGTGTCACAAGCGACAACACATGAAAACACACATCTCCGACACTGGGTCAGTTACACGGTTGGGGTCAAGTTAGACCGGAGAACCAAATAGTTTGGGTCACATAGACCGCAGCACAACTCTAGACCGGGTTTGCTCAGAATCCTGACCGTGTCATCTTCTGACTGGAAAATGGGAAATTGGGAAACTCAGACCTTCTTTTCTTTTTGGGAAATGGAAAATGGTCCCGTTAGACCAGGAAAAGAGAAACGATCAATTTAGACCAGAGAGTAGTGTGAGTCAAACAGACATGAATGTAAGGGCATATTACCGCGATGAGAGACAATCCTACAACAATAGAAGCCGAATATTTAACATGAATGAGATAATGCCATCCCATGACCTCTGACCATTGAAATGACATGCCAATAAATAAGGTAAGTGATGCATATAACTGGTAGTGGTGTAATGTTCCCATTGTTTCTGGGATTATTGGAAGGTAGTGGAGATGCCTTGGTTTCTCAAAGTAGCAGCCTCTATTCTAAAAGAATGCCCCCATTAATGTTGAGGTGGTGAATTGCCTATGAAAAGGATTAACTCTGACCGACAGGCTGGTCTCATACACCGTACTCAGCTATACCTACGAAGTACATTCCACTGTCTCAGTCAGACTTCATCATATCATTGTTATTCCTGCTTTATGTTGTCCTGATTCATCAGTGTTTGGTTCCCTCTGGTTTCTCAGCCTTTAGTCTGTCTTGACAGTGATATGATGAAGCTGTCCTCCCTTGGCTCCTCCTCTGGTTCCTCCTCTGGTTCCTCCTCTAGCTCCTCCTCTGGTTCCTCCTCTAGCTCCTCCTCTGGTTCCTCCTCTAGCTTCTCCTCTGGTTCCTCCTCTAGCTCCTCCTCAGGTTCCTCCTCTGGTTCCTCCTCTAGCTCCTCCTCTAGCTCCTCCTCTGGTTCCTCCTCTAGCTCCTCCTCTGGTTCTTCCTCTGGTTCTTCCTCTGGTTCCTCCTCTGGCTCCTCCTCTGGTTCCTCCTCTAGCTCCTCCTCTGGTTCCTCCTCTGGCTCCTCCTCTGAGCTACCTTTTAAAGGCACTTGCTTATGATAGATACCCATGTGTTTTACATCTAAAATTGCAGAACAATCTCAGCTCTCTACATAATGAGGCACCATTGTCCTAAGGCAAACGTGTAAAGAGATAATATAGCCCTAAAGCTGAAAAAATGTAATCCTGATTTTGGAAATTCTTCATATCTCTTGTGAAAACATAACTTTACTCATGTGGACGAACTGTTTTGGTGCTTGAAATTGGTTTACCAAAGGTCTTAGGTTCACAAAGGCAGTGGAATATATGAATAACATGGTAGACACATGTAAATAAATGTCTAAAACCAAATGTATTATTATATGGTGGAGATGATGAGCTGTGGCCGGACCCGGAAGAGTTAAAGAACCCCTTGCTCCTATATATCATGTCAGGTGTGTTTGTGAGGAAGATCTATAAAGCTCTTTGAATGTGAAGATGTCTGTATGAGCGGTGTCCCCGTGTTGTTATATTTATATATTAGATAGTTAACATGATGGATCAATGCACAGGTTGTGGTCACTGGAGCTGCTGAAGTTATGTGCTTTAGTCATGAGGTTCCCAACCTTGGGGTTGGGACCCTCCAAAGGGCTACCAGATAAATCTGAGGGGTCATGAGATGATTAATGGAAGAGAATAAGAAACATCTCTTTTTTATTTTTTATATTTGATTTTTAGTGACATATTGGATAGTTTGGTCTCTATGGGAATTAAAAAGTAAATCACATGAAATGTTTAGTTTTAGTTTTTAATGTAAAATCTTAAAGGAGCTACAGCAGTCAGTGGTAGTGCATTTAAATACTCAAGTAAAGTACAAGTACCTCAAAATTGTACTTAGATACAGTACTTGAATACACCACTGGTTTCAAGCAGTTACTAAGAGTTAGTCTGTTTAAAAGAAAAGCAGTGCTTCAACAATCATGATGCTCCTTCTGTCCGCATGAACACGACAGCGCTCTAATAAATAAATAAATATTCATGGTGACCTCAGCTCTGAGTGGATAGATGTTGGTTCTTATTTGGACCAGAATCACGCAGCCCTGCTGGTGGACGGTGTTATGTTTGACGGAGCAATGCTAGTTGTTTCCCCCTGTTTTCAGTCTTTATGCTAAGCTAAGCTAGCCAGCTGCTGGTTTTGCTTCATTGGAGATGAGCAGCTAAACATGCTGTGATACTTTGCATTGATTAATAGTAACAGTATAGAATAGATACAAAAAAATCAATAAATCCAGAGTCAGAGTTTTCTGATTGTTTATTGTGGTTAGAAGACATTTCACTCCAGTAAAAATATATAAATCTAACAATCGCACAACCTACGAGCCCCAAATCATTCAAATAACTGGATTATATCTGTTTCAAGCAGTTATTGAGTCAGTTTGTGTATATATTGATTTCACACAGTACAGCATCAAATCACATGTAGAGGAAGCAGAGTTCACTTGCAGCTGTGATACACCAGAGTCCAGACTAACCCTGATCCAGCACTGTCCTGCATCAGGGTTAGACCAGCCGAGTATCGGAGTCCAGATCATGAGAATGAGAAGAGCAGGAAGCATGAAGCGGGTTGAAGCAGCTGCTGCTTTTCCTTCCATCTGACCAGGACCAGGACCAGTGGACTCAGTTATTGGGGACCAGAATCCGACCTGTTTTAAACAGAAGAACAGACGGGGACCGGGTGAGCCTCAAATCCAGACGGGTTTTAGAGGGTGTAGATGAACTACTTCCAGACTCTGGTGGACCTGGTCTCTGAGTCTGGACTAAAGTAAACCACCACAGAACCAACGTGTGCCCTGTTCTGACCTCCTCTGGCCGTCCTCTGGTAGTAGATGAATCCAGCCAGAGATAAGGTCAGACCCAGGACCAGTCCTGAGGCTCCGATGGCGATCTTGTTTCTCTCGGACTCGGGCATGGACGGGTCTGAGGACGGACAGGTAGACCGGTTAGCAGAGAGACAAGCTAAGAGGCTGGTAGACAGGTGTGCAGACAGACAGGTAGTTACCCCAGTCGGTAACCAGAGGTTTACTGAGGCTGAAGTGCTCCACCACACAAGAGATCTTCTCTCCAGACCTGCTGACACACAACAACACATCAGGGTTTCTCACACACTCACTCATAGAACTGGTCCTGGACCTGGACCCAACTAAACCTGGAGCTAACTGGGCCTGGACCTGAAGCTAACTGGACCTGGACTTGGACCTGGAGCTGGACGTGGAGGTGGACTTACCTGGGCGTGTACTCCAGGTGAGAGTGGACCTGGTAGTACCAATCCCCGTCTGCCAGCTCATCAGTAGAAGTGACCCCAGAAGTCTCTGGCCGTCCGTCTCTGGTCCAGCTCACCTTGATCTTCTGGGGGAAGAAGTCAAAAACACTGCAGACCAACATGGACGAATGTTTACCACCAGGGGGCGTCACAGGGCGCAGTCTGACGTGGGGCGGAGCTGGAACACACATTATTCTAATGATGGTGAGTACTGATGATACTAGGAATTATACTAGGCAGAACTCACAAATACCTGTCATTAGTACTAAGAGTACTTAAGAGAATAGCAGCAGTATCAGTAGTACCACCTGCAGTACAAGTAGCAGTAGTAGCAGTAGTACCACCTGCAGTACAAGTAGCAGTAATATCAGTAGTACCACCTGCAGTACAACAATCAGTAGTATCAGTAGTACCACCTGCAGTACAAGTATCAGTAGCATCAGTAGTACCACCTGCAGTACAAGTAGCAGTAGTATCAGTAGTACCACCTGCAGTACAAGTATCAGTAGTATCAGTAGTACCACCTGCAGTACAAGTAGCAGTAGTATCAGTAGTACCACCTGCAGTACAAGTAGCAGTAGTATCAGTAGTACCACCTGCAGTACAAGTAGCAGTAGTATCAGTTGTTTCATAGATAAATAAGTTTGACATCAATAATGCATCTTTGAGGAAATTCATGAAACTACAACCACACCCTGCTGGCACAGTAGGTTCTACACGGTTCTACAAGGTTCTACAAGGTTCTACACGGTTCTACACGGTTCTACAAGGTTCTACAAGGTTCTACACGGTTCTACAAGGTTCTATAAGGTTCTACACGGTTCTACAAGGTTCTACAAGGTTCTACACGGTTCTACAAGGTTCTACACGGTTCTACACGGTTCTACAAGGTTCTACACGGTTCTACAAGGTTCTACAAGGTTCTATAAGGTTCTACACGGTTCTACAATGTAATCAGAGGTTCTAAAATGTTTTTAAAGGTTCTCAGTGGTTCTAAGAGGTTTTAAAGGTTCTACAATATTATCAGAGGTTCTAAAATGTTCTTAAAGGTTTTTGGTGGTTTTAAAAGGTTCTACAATGTAATTAGAGGTTCTAAAATATTCTTAAAGGTTATATGTGGTTCTAAAAGGTTCTACGATGTAATCAGAGGTTCTTAAAGGTTCTAAGAAATTCTAAAATCTCAGTGCTCAGAGGTTCTTAAAGGTTCTCTGTGGTTGTCAGTAGTTCTGTATCAACGGTTCTTGGAGGTTCTCAGGGTTTTTTAGAGGGTCAAGAATGTTATCAGAGGCTCTAGAACAGTGGTTCTCAACTGGTGGGTCGCAGGCCTTTGCCTGGGCAAAGAAGAAAAAAAAGAAAAAAAAGATTTCTGTTTTTTCTTTTTTTTTCATCCTGTGGTTTTATTTTGAAGGAACTTTTTTATGCAGCGGAGTGTGTGTTTTTTGCCAGCTCTGGTTTCAACTTGTTTGCACTTGTCCTCCATGTTGTCAGCAGCGTGTTGTTGGGTCAAACCATCCTGATATGGGGAGACTCTGGGTTTTAGGATAATTAAATTAAACAGCCTGAATATAAATTCACAACTGATGGCGCTGCTGCATGACAGGAACAAACTGGGGTCGGGAGGAGAATTGAGTGCTGCTTAAAGTTAAAGCACAATGTGTTTCAGTATTTACTGATGAGGTCATCACAAGAGAAGATAATGTTGTATATATGAATCCTTTTGAATTCCACTTTTTGTTTAATTTATTTTGAATTAGTGGAAAAGCTGCTCCTCCAGACAGTGACTTGTTCCACAGTAAAGTGTTGGTCATAGATTCAGTGAGTGAGTGTTCTCAGTTAAAGTTAGATCATTTCAGTCTTTTTTAAAGTACTTTTTGTTTGTGCATGAAAGCTGTTGAGTGTTTAAAAATGGCTGAAGATTCTGAATAGTTATGTATGTTGTAATACCTCGTGTCCTGAAGATGCACTTTTAGTTTTTAATTTAAAATGCAGCTAATTGAGTGTAAAAGGGAACAGTTCCCACCAGCTGCTCGTGTTGGTTCATCATTAAACTTGTTGTTGTGTTGGATACATGTTCTCTACTCCCTCAGGTTCAAACTCACCATCTTTTCATTCAATACATCTGAGAAGTTGAGAATGTTCCTCGGTTTGGGTCACGGCTTGTCATTCAGGGGGATGGTGGGTCCTGGAGCAGACCAGTTGAGAACCAGTGCTCTAGAATATGATCAGAGGTTCCTCAATGTTCTTAAAGGTTCTAAGAGGGGAGTTGTTCCTGATCCGATGTGAGGTCCCGGGACAGGATGTCATGTTGCAGACTGTAAAGCCCTCCGAGGCAAACTTGTATTTGTGATGTTGGGCTTTATAAAATAAACTGAATTGAATCTGTCTATATCTCTATCTCTATCCCTCTCTATCTCTCTATCTCTATATCTCTATCTATATCTCTCTCTCTATATCTCTCTCTCTCTATATCTCTATATATCTCTCTATCTCTATATCTCTCTCTATCTCTCTCTCTCTATATCTCTATATCTCTCTCTCTCTCTATCTCTCTCTATATCTCTATATATATCTCTCTCTCTCTCTCTATCTCTATCTCTCTATCTCTCTCTATCTCTATATCTCTATATATCTCTCTCTCTCTCTCTATCTCTCTCTCTATCTCTATCTCTCTATCTCTCTATCTCTCTCTCTATCTCTATATCTCTATCTCTCTCTCTCTCTCTCTCTATCTCTCTATCTCTCTCTCTGTCTCTCTCTCTATCTCCTTCTCGATCGCTCTCTCTCTAAAATGTTATCAGAGGTTCTAAGAAGTTCTAGAATGTTATTAGAAGTTCTAGAATGTTATTAGAAGTTCCTAATTGTTTTTACAGGCTCTAAGAAATTCTAAAATGTTATCAGCGGTTCTAAGAAGTTCTTAAATGGTCTAAAATGTAGTAGTACTACTGCAATGTACATGTAGTAGTACTACAATGTAAATGTTGTAGCAGTACTACTACAATGCAAATGTAGTAGTACTACAATGAAAATGTTGTAGTAGTAGTACTACAATGTAAATGTTGTAGTAGTACTGCTACAATGTAAATGTAGTAGTAGTAGTACTATAATGTAAATGTAGTAGTAGTACTGCTACAATGTAAATGTTGTAGTAGTAGTACTACAATGTACGTAAATGTAGTAGTAGTACTACAATGTAAATGTTGTAGTAGTAGTAGTACTACAATGTAAATGTTGTAGTAGTAGTACTACAATGTACGTAAATGTAGTAGTAGTACTACAATGTAAATGTTGTAGTAGTAGTACTACAATGTAAATGTTGTAGTAGTAGTACTACAATGTACGTAAATGTAGTAGTAGTTCTACAATGTAAATGTTGTAGTAGTACTGCTACAATGTAAATGTAGTAGAAGTACTGCTACAATGTAAATGTAGTAGTAGTAGTACTACAATGTAAAGGTAGTAGTAGTACTACAATGTAAATGTTGTAGTAGTAGTACTACATTGTAAATGTTGTAGTAGTAGTACTACAATGTAAATGTTGTAGTAGTAGTACTACAATGTACGTAAATGTAGTAGTAGTACTACAATGTAAATGTTGTAGTAGTAGTACTAAAATGTAAATGTTGTAGTAGTAGTACTACAATGTACGTAAATGTAGTAGTAGTACTACAATGTAAATGTTGTAGTAGTACTGCTACAATGTAAATGTTGTAGTAGTACTGCTACAATGTAAATGTAGTAGTAGTACTGCTACAATGTAAATGTAGTAGTAGTAGTACTACAATGTAAATGTAGTAGTAGTAATACAATGTAAATGTTGTAGTAGTAGTACTACAATGTACGTACATGTAGTAGTAGTACTACAATGTAAATGTTGTAGTAGTAGTACTACAAAGTAAATGTTGTAGTAGTAGTACTACAATGTAAATGTTGTAGTAGCACTGCTACAATGTAAATGTTGTAGTAGTAGTACAATGTAAATGTAGTAGTAGTAGTACTACTACAATGTAAATGTTGTAGTAGTAGTACTACAATGTAAATGTTGTAGTAGTACAACAATGTAAATGTTGTAGTAGTACTGCTACAATGTAAATGTTGTAGTAGTAGTACTACAATGTAAATGTTGTAGTTGCAGAGCTTCACCACCAGGTGGCGTCAGAGTCTTTAATCTGATGTGAACGTTTGTTAAAATATGTCTGATATTATAAATCATAACACGTTTAAACAACTTCATCAAAGCGTTAAAATCTTCTTAATAACAATACAAACTAATACAAATGTACCTAATAATAATACTAACTATAGTTTTATGATTAATAATACATATAATTATAATAATATCTATAATCCATCCATCCATCCATTATCAGCCGCTTATCCGGGGTCGGGTCGCGGTGGCAGCAGGTTCAGCAGGCCGACCCAGGCTTCCCTCTCACCCGCAACACTTTCCAGCTCATTCTGGGGGATCCCGAGGCGTTCCAAGGCCAGCCGGGAGATATAATCCCTCCAGCGTGTCCTCGGTCTTCCCCGGGGTCTCCTACCAGTTGGACGTGCCTGGAAAACCTCTAATGGGAGGCGTCCAGGAGGCATCCTGACTAGATGCTGAACACCTCAGCTGACTCCTTTCGACACGAAGGAGCAGCGACTCGACTCCAAGCTCCCTCCTGATGTCCGAGCTCCTTACCCTATCTCTAAGGGTGAGCCCGGCCACCCTGCGGAGGAAGCTCATTTCGGCCGCTTGTATTCGAGATCTCGTTCTTTCGGTCACGACCCAGAGTTCGTGACCATAGGTGAGGGTTGGAACATAGACCGACCAGTAAATGGAGAGCTTCGCCTTCCGGCTCAGCTCCTCTTCACCAGGACGGACCGGTACAGCGCCTGTTTTATTGCTGCAGCCGCACCGATCCGTCTGTCGATCTCCCGCTCCACCTTACCCTCACTCGTGAACAAGACCCCGAGATACTTGAACTCCTTCGCTTGGGGTAGGCAGTTTGTCCCCACCTGGAGGGAGCAATCCACCGGTTTCCGGCAGAGCACCATGGCCTCAGATTTGGAGGCGCTAACTCTCATCCCTGCCGCTTCACACTCGGCTGCAAAACGCCCCAGTGAATGCTGGAGGTCACGGTCCGAGGAGGCAAACAGGACCACATCATCCGCGAACAGCAGAGAGGCAATCCCGAGACTCCCGAACCGGATCCTCTCCGCCCCCTGGCTGCGCCTAGATATCCTGTCCATGAAGGTCACGAACAGGACCGGTGATAAAGGGCAGCCCTGGCGGAGGCCAACACCCACCGGGAACGTGTCTGACTTATTACCGAGGATACGAACACAGCTCCTACTGCAGGCGTACAGAGACCGGATGGCCCGTGCCAACGGGTCCGGCACCCCATACTCCCGCAGCACCCCCCACAAAAACCCCCAAGGGACCCGGTCGAAAGCCTTCTCCAACTCCACAAAGCACATGTAGACTGGTTGGGCAAACTCCCAGGACCCCTCCAGTAGTCTTGCAAGGGTAAAGAGCTGGTCCACTGTTCCACGACCGGGACGGAATCCGCACTGTTCGTCTTGAATCTGAGGTTCGACAAGCGGTCGGAGCCTCCTTTCCAGCACCCTGGCATAAGCTTTTCCCGGGAGGCTGAGCAGTGTGATGCCACGATAGTTTGAGCACACTCTCCGGTCCCCCTTCTGGAAGATGGGAACCACCACCCCGGTCTGCCAGTCCATGGGCACTGTTCCCGACCCCCATGCGACACTGAAAAGGCGTGTCAACCAAGACAGCCCAACAATGTCCAGCGCTTTCAGCATCTCAGGGCGGATCTCATCCACCCCTGGCGCCTTGCCACCAAGGAGCTTTTTGACTACCTTAGCGACCTCTGCCAGGGATACGGGAGAAACCACCCCAAAGACTTCCGGCGCTGCCCCCTCTCCGGGGGACATGTTGGCCGGGTTTAGGAGTTCCTCAAAGTGCTCTTTCCACCGCCCGACGATGTCCCCAGTCCGGGTCAGCAGTTCCCCCCCTGCTGAGAACAGCCTGGGGAAGCCCCTGCTTTCCATGCCTGAGCCGTCGGATGGTTTGCCAGATCTCCGGCCTAAGGTGTTCTGGTACCAGGTACACTTATGAGCCACCTTATGCTCGAACATGGTGTTCGTTATGGACAAACTGTGGCTAGCACAGAAGTCCAACAACAAAACACCATTCGGGTTCAGATCGGGCAAGCCGTTCCTCCCAATCACGCCCCGCCAGGTTTCTCTGTCATTGCCCACGTGAGCGTTGAAGTCTCCCAGGAGAACTATGGAGTCGGCAGGCGGCGCCCTTTCCAGGACCCCTCCCACCGACTCCAAGAAGGCCGGATACTCCGAACTGCTGTTCGGTGCATAAGCACAAACAACAGTCAGAGCTTTACTCCCTGCAACCTGTAGGCGCAGGGAGGCGACCCTCTCGTTCTCCGGGGAAAACTCCAACATAGCGGCGCTCAGCCGGGGGCTCGTGAGTATCCCCACTCCCGCCCGGCGCCTCTCACCCTGGGCAACTCCAGAAAAGGACAAAGTCCAACCCTTCTCCAGGAGCTTGGTTCCAGAGCCCACGCTGTGCGTGGAGGTGAGCCCAACTATATCTAGCTGGTACCGCTCCACCTCCTGCACCAGCTCCGGCTCTTTCCCCGCTAGCGAGGTGACGTTCCACGTCCCTAGAGCTAGTCTATGCTGCCGGCGATCGGCTCGCCCAGGCCTCCTGCCTGGCCCGCCGCCCGGTCTGCATAGTACCCGACCCCGATAATTCTCCCCGCGGGTGGTGGGTCCACGGGGTGACTGCTGCTCCATGTTGTTTCTTCGGGCTGAGCCCGACCGGGCCCCATGGGCGAAAGCCCGGCCACCAGACGCTCGCCGACGAGCTCCCCTCCTGGGTCTGGCTCCGGGAGGGTGCCCCGGTTTCCCTTGTCCGGGCGAGGTAGCTTTAGTCCGTGGGCTGCAATTCATCAGGTTTTTTGAACCGCTCTTAGTCTGGGCTCTCCCCCGAGACCTGTTTGCCTTGGGAGACCCTACCAGGGGCTGACGCCCCGGACAACATAGCTCCCAGGATCACTGAGCCACTCAAACTCCTCCACCACGTTAAGGTGGCGATTCATTGGAGGAGATACACATATAATTGTAGATATAATATGTTTATAAATGTGTTTTATATATACTTATATATGTATATAGATGCACATATAATTGTATATATTGTATGTGTATAAATATGTATTATATATATATATATATATATATATATATATATATACTTATATAGACACACATATAATTTTAGACATATGTTTATAAATGTGCAGAGTGCTGACGGCCCGGTGCTGCGGGGCTCACGGTCCGCGAGCAGGCCCTCAACCCGTCAGCGTATCTTTTTAAGTCGGCCGATTCTTGAGAAAGCGACCACAGATTTGATGCTTAAACCACTAACTTCTCGCCTGAAAACATCCTAAAATTACATTTTGTGACTCAACAACGGTAGTATTCAGAGAACGTCAACTTTCAGTTATGAGTTTTCTCATCCACCATTGTTCCCCGTTTGCTGGTCCGAAATGCATTCTGGGATATTGGCTCTCTCAAGTACGCTCAAGTCTGCTCTGATGCATCCTGGGTAAAATGGGCGGATCAAGTCACATCCGGGCATTTTCACCGTGCTTGGCGAGAAGCGGACTTTTGAATTGGAACAGTACTTGGGCCGCGACTGATGACGTTTCACGAGAACAGAGAAGAACGCTGATTGAGAAACGTCAGTGTAGTATTTCTACAAGTTAGCATGTCGAAAAAAAGAAAGTCATAGTATATGTTGAAAAAAAAGTATAAAAAAAGTCATAGTGTGTCAAAAGAAAAAAAGTATTAAAAAAGTCATAGTATGTTATTACTACAAAAGTCATAGTTTACTATAGTATGTCGGTAGTGGTGGTGTACTAGTACCAGCAGTAGTATTTGTGGTGGTGTACTAGTACCAGCAGTAGTGTGTGTGGTGGTGTACTAGTACCAGCAGTAGTATTCGTGGTGGTGTACTAGTACCAGCAGTAGTATTCGTGGTGGTGTACTTGTACCAGCAGTAGTATGTGTGGTGGTGTACTAGTACCAGCAGTAGTATTCGTGGTGGTGTACTAGTACCAGCAGTAGTATTCGTGGTGGTGTACTAGTACCAGCAGTAGTATTCGTGGTGGTGTACTAGTACCAGCAGTAGTGTGTGTGGTGTGTTCAGGGACACTAGGATGAATCAGAACAAGAGGCGCTGCTGGGATCAGGTGGCATCAGTTTATTGTCATGATGTAAATGAGATAAAAGATGCTGAATGTTCACGTCTCTGAACTCGCTGCTTGTGAACGCAGCTTTGCTTCTTCCATTTAAAACGTTTCACAACATCGTCGCTCTGGAACACAAACGGCTGTTTCTTATCTTTCAAAGATTCATATGATGATATTTATTTATATATTTTGTATTTTTCTGCCACGTGTTGTTCCTCTGGGGCGACGTCACGGCGGCCCTCTGAACGCGGCCCCTGAACGCATCGCGGGAAGCAGGAAGTCGTCCTAGTCGTCCAGGAAGAAGTAGTTCCCGCTCTTCTTCTGTTCCGTGTCCTGAGAAGCAGATCGGTAACTTTATTAGTACGCGTAAGCGTTGACGACGACGACTAGACACGTTGTGTACAGAAGCCGGTACTTTACACACACAACACACAATACACAATACTACACAACACTTCACGTACTTCATGCACATTATACAACACAACACTCTGCATTCAACTGCGGTCCTTTCATCATTGCTGTAATGCAGACGGTCACCAGCAGGGGTCAGTGAAGGGCAACGCATTTACATGGTGTTGACGAACTGTTGAGCCCTTGGAGTATTGTGTACTTGTACCTTGATGGAGTAGTATTTTCTCTGTGTATTTGTACCTTGATGGAGTAGTATTCTGTGTATTTGTACCTTGATGGAGTAGTATTTTCTCTGTGTATTTGTACCTTGATGGAGTAGTATTTTCTCTGTGTATTTGTACCTTGATGGAGTAGTATTTTCTCTGTGTATTTGTACCTTGATGGAGTAGTATTTTCTCTGTGTACTTGTACCTTGATGGAGTAGTATTTTCTCTGTGTATTTGTACCTTGATGGAGTAGTATTTTCTCTGTGTACTTGTACCTTGATGGAGTAGTATTTTCTCTGTGTACTTGTACCTTGATGGAGTAGTATTCTGTGTACTTGTACCTTGATGGAGTATATTCTGTGTACTTGTACCTTGATGGAGTAGTATTCTGTGTACTTGTACCTTGATGGAGTAGTATTCTGTGTACTTGTACCTTGATGGAGTATATTCTGTGTACTTGTACCTTGATGGAGTATATTCTGTGTACTTGTACCTTGATGGAGTAGTATTTTCTGTGTACTTGTACCTTGATGGAGTAGTATTTTCTGTGTACTTGTACCTTGATGGAGTAGTATTCTGTGTACTTGTACCTTGATGGAGTAGTATTCTGTGTACTTGTACCTTGATGGAGTATATTCTGTGTACTTGTACCTTGATGGAGTATATTCTGTGTACTTGTACCTTGATGGAGTAGTATTTTCTGTGTACTTGTACCTTGATGGAGTAGTATTTTCTGTGTACTTGTACCTTGATGGAGTAGTATTTTCTCTGTGTACTTGTACCTTGATGGAGTAGTATTCTGTGTACTTGTACCTTGATGGAGTATATTCTGTGTACTTGTACCTTGATGGAGTAGTATTCTGTGTACTTGTACCTTGATGGAGTAGTATTCTGTGTACTTGTACCTTGATGGAGTATATTCTGTGTACTTGTACCTTGATGGAGTAGTATTTTCTGTGTACTTGTACCTTGATGGAGTAGTATTTTCTGTGTACTTGTACCTTGATGGAGTAGTATTTTCTGTGTACTTGTACCTTGATGGAGTATATTCTGTGTACTTGTACCTTGATGGAGTATATTCTGTGTACTTGTACCTTGATGGAGTATATTCTGTGTACTTGTACCTTGATGGAGTAGTATTTTCTGTGTACTTGTACCTTGATGGAGTAGTATTTTCTGTGTACTTGTACCTTGATGGAGTAGTATTTTCTGTGTACTTGTACCTTGATGGAGTAGTATTTTCTGTGTACTTGTACCTTGATGGAGTATATTCTGTGTACTTGTACCTTGATGGAGTATATTCTGTGTACTTGTACCTTGATGGAGTATATTCTGTGTACTTGTACCTTGATGGAGTATATTCTGTGTACTTGTACCTTGACGGAGTATATTCTGTGTACTTGTACCTTGATGGAGTATATTCTGTGTACTTGTACCTTGATGGAGTATATTCTGTGTACTTGTACCTTGATGGAGTATATTCTGTGTACTTGTACCTTGATGGAGTATATTCTGTGTACTTGTACCTTGATGGAGTATATTCTGTGTACTTGTACCTTGATGGAGTATATTCTGTGTACTTGTACCTTGATGGAGTGGCACTTGTTGATGCGCGGCCTGAAGTTGTTGGGGTCTCTCCTGAACGTGATCTCCAGCAGCGACAGAAACCGGTTCATCCCCGCCAGCAGACCCTGAGGCCTGACACACACACACACACACACACACACACACACACACAGAGATAAATAACATGTATTAAAGCATGTTCTAACGCTCTAACACGCGTGTTCCTCACGTGTTGGCCGCGGTCGTCTTGGAGGGAATGCCGTCGAACACGATGACTCTGTCGGCCAGGTAGGTGGCCATGATGAAGTCGTGCTCCACCACGAAGGCCGTCTTCTTGGCGTGGAGGATGTACCTGCACACACACACACACACACACACACACAGTGAGGAGGCCGAGGAGGAGGAGGGGCCAGCAGAGAGGAGGAGGAGGAGGAGGGGTCGTGACCTCTTGATGACCCTGGCGGCCATCAGGCGCTGCTCAGAGTCCAGGTAGGCTGACGGCTCGTCGATCAGGTAAACGTCGGCCGGCTTCCCCAAACACAGCGTGAGGGCGACGCGCTGCAGCTCTCCACCGGACAGGTTCTGCACCTGAGGGGCGGAGTCAGGGGGCGGGGCGGAGTCAGGGGGGGCGGAGTCAGAGCATCTCTAACAGGAAACCACTCTTTAATGTCACGCTTTCAAATACCTGGTGCTTATTGCTAAAATAAGTTTAACGTAAGATGATTTTACTCAATACAATGAGAGCCAGCAGGGGGCAGCAGAGAGCTTAAAGTCAGAATATATTTAGACACTTTGGGCTTAAAAACAATCAAAAATAAACCCAAAGTGTCTCTAAATATATTCTGTGACTTTCCAATAAAACTCTAATATATATAAATATGTTATGAGTATAAATATGTTTAAAGCAGCTGCAACAATAAGATGCTGTGGAGTATTTGTACATAAGTTCATGGTACTTTTACTCCAGTAGAAGCAGTACTTGTACATAGTACTAGTACTCACGTCCTGGTCGATGATGCTCTCGATCTGCATGGGCTTCATGACGTCGGTGATGAACTGAGGGTGAGTGTAGGCGTCTCGGATCTTCTCGTGAAGCAGAGCTCTGACACTGCCCTACACACACACACACACACACACACACACACACACACACACACACACACACACACACACACACACACACTCTTAATAAAGGTACAAAGTGATATACCATAAAACAAGATCATTTCAGATAATTTAGGATAAGATGATATAAGAAAAAAGGATTAAAGATAATTTAAGGGATCAATGGCCATTATAAAGAAAAGGGAACACTACAACTTTTCAAATGTGAATATTTTCATGTTTTTTATTATCCCTGTGATAATAAACTAATATTTCAGAGAACACATGAAATACTGAATATTAATATCCATGAGGTGAACTGACCCTGAACTTTGGGCTGATGGTCTGAGGCTTGTAGCTCACACTCAGGATGGGAACGTCACCTGGAGAGAGAGAGAATGAATAAATATATATATATATATATATATATATATATATATATATATATATATATATATATATATATATATATATATATAGAGAGAGATATATATAGAAAGATATAGATAGAGAGAGATAGATACATATAGAGATAGATACATATAGAGATAGATACATATAGAGATAGATACATATAGAGATAGATATATATAGAGATAGATACAGACAGACAGACAGATATATATAGATAGAGATATATAGATATAGAGATATAGATAGAGATGTATAGAGATGTATAGAGATGTATACACAGAGTGACAGACAGACAGACATATATATATATAGATAGAGATGTATAGAGATGTATAGAGATGTATACACAGAGTGACAGACAGCTCACCTCCAGTGTCAGGTTTCAGTCCTCCAGCTAACATCCTGATGAAAGTCGTCTTCCCCGTTCCTAAAGAAACAAACAACGATGAAGAGGAGGCTCATGACTAGTGATGAAGAGGAGGCTCATGATGAAGAGGAGGCTCATGACTAGTGATGAAGAGGAGGCTCATGACTAGTGATGAAGAGGAGGCTCATGATGAAGAGGAGGCTCATGATGAAGAGGAGGCTCATGACTAGTGATTAAGAGGAGGCTCATGATGAAGAGGAGGCTCATGACTAGTGATGAAGAGGAGGCTCATGATGAAGAGGAGGCTCATGATGAAGAGGAGGCTCATGACTAGTGATGAAGAGGAGGCTCATGACTAGTGATGAAGAGGAGGCTCATGACTAGTGACGAAGAGGAGGCTCATGATGAAGAGGAGGCTCATGATGAAGAGGAGGCTCATGATGAAGAGGAGGCTCATGACTAGTGATTAAGAGGAGGCTCATGACTAGTGATGAAGAGGAGGCTCATGACTAGTGACGAAGAGGAGGCTCATGATGAAGAGGAGGCTCATGACTAGTGATTAAGAGGAGGCTCATGACTAGTGATGAAGAGGAGGCTCATGACTAGTGATTAAGAGGAGGCTCATGACTAGTGATGAAGAGGAGGCTCATGACTAGTGACGAAGAGGAGGCTCATGAGGAAGAGGAGGCTCATGACTAGTGACGAAGAGGAGGCTCATGACTAGTGACGAAGAGGAGGCTCATGATGAAGAGGAGGCTCATGACTAGTGATGAAGAGGAGGCTCATGACTAGTGACGAAGAGGAGGCTCATGACTAGTGACGAAGAGGAGGCTCATGATGAAGAGGAGGCTCATGACTAGTGATGAAGAGGAGGCTCATGACTAGTGATGAAGAGGAGGCTCATGGCTAGTGATGAAGAGGAGGCTCATGACTAGTGACGAAGAGGAGGCTCATGACTAGTGATGAAGAGGAGGCTCATGACTAGTGATGAAGAGGAGGCTCATGATGAAGAGGAGGCTCATGACTAGTGATGAAGAGGAGGCTCATGACTAGTGACGAAGAGGAGGCTCATGGCTAGTGACGAAGAGGAGGCTCATGACTAGTGACGAAGAGGAGGCTCATGATGAAGAGGAGGCTCATGACTAGTGATGAAGAGGAGGCTCATGACTAGTGATGAAGAGGAGGCTCATGGCTAGTGATGAAGAGGAGGCTCATGACTAGTGACGAAGAGGAGGCTCATGACTAGTGATGAAGAGGAGGCTCATGACTAGTGACGAAGAGGAGGCTCATGGCTAGTGACGAAGAGGAGGCTCATGACTAGTGACGAAGAGGAGGCTCATGATGAAGAGGAGGCTCATGACTAGTGATGAAGAGGAGGCTCATGACTAGTGATGAAGAGGAGGCTCATGGCTAGTGATGAAGAGGAGGCTCATGACTAGTGACGAAGAGGAGGCTCATGACTAGTGATGAAGAGGAGGCTCATGACTAGTGACGAAGAGGAGGCTCATGGCTAGTGACGAAGAGGAGGCTCATGACTAGTGATGAAGAGGAGGCTCATGACTAGTGATGAAGAGGAGGCTCATGACTAGTGACGAAGAGGAGGTTCATGACTAGTGATGAAGAGGAGGCTCATGACTAGTGATGAAGAGGAGGCTCATGGCTAGTGATGAAGAGGAGGCTCATGACTAGTGATGAAGAGGAGGCTCATGACTAGTGATGAAGAGGAGGCTCATGACTAGTGACGAAGAGGAGGCTCATGACTAGTGACGAAGAGGAGGCTCATGACTAGTGATGAAGAGGAGGCTCATGGCTAGTGACGAAGAGGAGGCTCATGACTAGTGATGAAGAGGAGGCTCATGATGAAGAGGAGGCTCATGATGAAGAGGAGGCTCATGACTAGTGATTAAGAGGAGGCTCATGACTAGTGATGAAGAGGAGGCTCATGACTAGTGACGAAGAGGAGGCTTATGATGAAGAGGAGGCTCATGATGAAGAGGAGGCTCATGATGAAGAGGAGGCTCATGACTAGTGATTAAGAGGAGGCTCATGACTAGTGATGAAGAGGAGGCTCATGACTAGTGACGAAGAGGAGGCTCATGAGGAAGAGGAGGCTCATGACTAGTGACGAAGAGGAGGCTCATGACTAGTGACGAAGAGGAGGCTCATGATGAAGAGGAGGCTCATGACTAGTGATGAAGAGGAGGCTCATGACTAGTGACGAAGAGGAGGCTCATGACTAGTGACGAAGAGGAGGCTCATGATGAAGAGGAGGCTCATGACTAGTGATGAAGAGGAGGCTCATGACTAGTGATGAAGAGGAGGCTCATGGCTAGTGATGAAGAGGAGGCTCATGACTAGTGACGAAGAGGAGGCTCATGACTAGTGATGAAGAGGAGGCTCATGACTAGTGACGAAGAGGAGGCTCATGGCTAGTGACGAAGAGGAGGCTCATGACTAGTGACGAAGAGGAGGCTCATGATGAAGAGGAGGCTCATGACTAGTGACGAAGAGGAGGCTCATGACTAGTGACGAAGAGGAGGCTCATGATGAAGAGGAGGCTCATGACTAGTGATGAAGAGGAGGCTCATGGCTAGTGATGAAGAGGAGGCTCATGACTAGTGACGAAGAGGAGGCTCATGACTAGTGATGAAGAGGAGGCTCATGACTAGTGACGAAGAGGAGGCTCATGGCTAGTGACGAAGAGGAGGCTCATGACTAGTGATGAAGAGGAGGCTCATGACTAGTGATGAAGAGGAGGCTCATGACTAGTGACGAAGAGGAGGTTCATGACTAGTGATGAAGAGGAGGCTCATGACTAGTGATGAAGAGGAGGCTCATGGCTAGTGATGAAGAGGAGGCTCATGACTAGTGATGAAGAGGAGGCTCATGACTAGTGACGAAGAGGAGGCTCATGACTAGTGATGAAGAGGAGGCTCATGGCTAGTGATGAAGAGGAGGCTCATGACTAGTGATGAAGAGGAGGCTCATGACTAGTGATGAAGAGGAGGCTCATGACTAGTGACGAAGAGGAGGCTCATGACTAGTGACGATAATTTATAAAATAAACATGTTTCTCAACTCTGATTATGGATTATTGATCATGGATGGCAGCCTCACCGTTCTCTCCTCTGATTGATAATGGATTATTGATTATGGATTATATATTATTGATGGCAGCCTCACCGTTCTCTCCTCTGATTGATAATGGATTATTGATTATGGATTATATATTATGGATGGCAGCCTCACCTTTCTCTCCTCTGATTGAAAATGGATTATTGATTATGGATTATATATTATTGATGGCAGCCTCACCGTTCTCTCCTCTGATTGATAATGGATTATTGATTATGGATTATATATTATTGATGGCAGCCTCACCGTTCTCTCCTCTGATTGAAAATGGATTATTGATTATGGATTATATATTATTGATGGCAGCCTCACCGTTCTCTCCTCTGATTGATAATGGATTATTGATTATGGATTATATATTATTGATGGCAGCCTCACCGTTCTCTCCTCTGATTGATAATGGATTATTGATTATGGATTATATATTATTGATGGCAGCCTCACCGTTCTCTCCTCTGATTGATAATGGATTATTGATTATGGATTATATATTATTGATGGCAGCCTCACCGTTCTCTCCTCTGATTGATAATGGATTATTGATTATGGATTATATATTATGGATGGCAGCCTCACCTTTCTCTCCTCTGATTGAAAATGGATTATTGATTATGGATTATATATTATTGATGGCAGCCTCACCGTTCTCTCCTCTGATTGATAATGGATTATTGATTATGGATTATATATTATTGATGGCAGCCTCACCGTTCTCTCCTCTGATTGAAAATGGATTATTGATTATGGATTATATATTATTGATGGCAGCCTCACCGTTCTCTCCTCTGATTGATAATGGATTATTGATTATGGATTATATATTATTGATGGCAGCCTCACCGTTCTCTCCTCTGATTGATAATGGATTATTGATTATGGATTATATATTATTGATGGCAGCCTCACCGTTCTCTCCTCTGATTGATAATGGATTATTGATTATGGATTATATATTATTGATGGCAGCCTCACCGTTCTCTCCCAGCATCACCATGATCTCAGAGTCAGAGAACTCTCCGGCTTTGATCTCCAGACTGAACTCTCCCATCGTCTTCGTCATCTCAGGATACTGAACACAGGAAAAGGGGAGGAGTTAACACACTTTAGAGAGGACACTTTCAGATCATTTAAAATTATTTAATAAAAAAACATTAAAATATGCTAATTTGAGTGGAGATATTAAAATAAGGTATTTTCAGATACGGAAAATTAAGATAATTTCAAATAAAGTAATTAAAAGATAAAAATAAAGATAATTGTCTTCATCATTTCTGGATAGTTGAATGAAATAAATAAATAAAACTACCAAAACAAAAGCACTGATTGGATCATATGAATACTGATGAAGAGGAGGAGGAAGAGTGATGGGTTCATATGAATACTGATGAAGAGGAGGAGGAAGAGTGATGGGTTCATATGAATACTGATGAAGAGGAGGAGGAAGAGTGATGGGTTCATATGAATACTGATGAAGAGGAGGAGGAGCAGACCTGGTAGTGCCGCAGCCTCTTCACCTCTTCCTCGTTGGCCGTCTCCGCCACCTTGAAGACCAGAGAGGTTTCTCTGAACCGGAGGTTCTCCGTGGGAACGTACCCGTCCAGGAAGATGTTGATGCCTGAGGACCACAGAGAGGGGAATATTAATAATTCATATATAAAAAATATATATATATAATTCTATATATATATTTTTTTTACTTTTTCATATATATTTAGTTTTATTTATATATTTTGACTGTGTGTGAGTTTACCCTCTCTGACGCTGAAGGGCATGGTCACCACTCCATACGCGCTCGGCACGCCGTACAGACAACAGATGAAGTCAGACAGGTAGTCCAGAACGCTGAGGTCATGCTCCACCACGATGATGTACCTGCACACAGGTATACACACTTTATACACACCTGGGGTCTGACGGGCATGTACATACACACCTTCATAAGTGTGTGTGTGTGTGTGTGTGTGTGTATTAACGCGTGAAGAGGCTCACCTGTCCGGGGTGATGAGTGAGCGGATGGTCATGGCGGCCTTCAGCCTCTGCTTCACGTCCAGGTAGCTGGACGGCTCGTCGAACATGAAGCTGAAGGACAGAAGGTTTAGTTATTGTTGATGAAGATGATGATGATGATGATGATGACGTGGGCTCACATGTCGGCTCTCTGGATGCAGACGACGGCGCAGGCGAAGCGTTGCAGCTCTCCTCCAGACAGGTCCTCCACGTTACGCTCCCGCAGGTGAGTCAGATCTGCCCGGCAACAACAAACAGACAATCACAACACAGACAGATTAACAAGGCTGGCCGTCACTTTTCATGCCATTGATAGAGGAAAAAGTTATGAAATATTGCATTTAAAATATATATATATATATATATATATATATATATATATATATATATATATATATATATATATATAAAAATAAAAGTAAATATTATCACTTTTAAAGCTGACGAACAAACTATATTGTGTCTCTGTGTGTGTGTGTGTGTGTGTGTGTGTGTGTGTGTGTGTGTGTTACCTAGCTGTTTACAGACAATGGTTTGTGTGTCTGTGTCGTCCTTCCTGGTCAGGATGGATCCTACTGACCCCTGCAGGCAGACATGAGCAATTACAACCAGTCCAGATTAAAAACAAGAACCAGAACTCTGGTCCTCTGAGTAGCAGGTTTTGGTCATTGAAAAACTAGCAGGAGTTAAATATTAAAAGATCCAACATGAAACCAGCCCAGTGGCTCCAACTCTTATCCAGAGAAAGTAAAGTCTGCAGGTAAACCAGTGGACAGTACAAGTACACACACAGTACTAGTACACACACAGTACTAGTACACACAGTACTAGTACACACAGTACTAGTACACACACAGTACTAGTACACACAGTACTAGTACACACAGTACTACCAGCAGCCTCTACCTTGACGGTCTTGGGGATCTGGTCCACGTACTGCGGCTTCACGATGGCCCGCAGGTCGTCCTCCAGGATCTTAGTGAAGTAGTTCTGCAGCTCGGAGCCTCTGAAGTACGTCAAGATCTCCTGCCAGTCTGGAGGGTTCTGGAGAGGGAACCAGCAGGCAACACGTCAACAACACGTCAACAACACGTCAACAACACGGGAACCAGCAGGCAACACGTCAACAACACGTCAACAACACGGGAACCAGCAGGCAACACGTCAACAACACGTCAACAACACGTCAACAACACGTCAACCAGCAGGCAACACGTCAACAACACGTCAACAACACGGGAACCAGCAAGCAACACGTCAACAACACGTCAACAACACGGGAACCAGCAGGCAACACGTCAACAACACGTCAACAACACGTCAACCAGCAGGCAACACGTCAACAACACGGGAACCAGCAGGC
Organism: Taurulus bubalis; assembly: GCF_910589615.1. NCBI lineage: Eukaryota > Metazoa > Chordata > Actinopteri > Perciformes > Cottidae > Taurulus > Taurulus bubalis. The sequence goes on along the minus strand of NC_136591.1, from coordinate 41,244,608 downwards.
AACACGTCAACAACACGTCAACAACACGGGAACCAGCAGGCAACACGTCAACAACACGTCAACAACACGTCAACAACACGTCAACCAGCAGGCAACACGTCAACAACACGGGAACCAGCAGGCAACACGTCAACAACACGTCAACCACACGGGAACCAGCAGGCAACACGTCAACAACACGTCAACAACACGGGAACCAGCAGGCAACACGTCAACAACACGGGAACCAGCAGGCAACACGCCAAAAACACGTCAACAACACGGGAACCAGCAGGCAACACGTCAACAACACGTCAACAACACGGGAACCAGCAGGCAACACGTCAACAACACGTCAACAACACGGGAACCAGCAGGCAACACGTCAACAACACGTCAACAACACGGGAACCAGCAGGCAACATGTCAAAAACGTGGGAACCAGCAGGCAACACGCAAACAACACGTCAACAACACGGGAACCAGCAGGCAACACGTCAACAACACAGGAACCAGCAGGCAACACGTCAACAACACGGGAACCAGCAGGCAACACGTCAAAAATGCGGGAACCAGCAGGCAACACGCCAACAACACGGGAACCAGCAGGCAACACGTCAACAACACGGGAACCAGCAGGCAACACGTCAACAACGCGGGAACAACACGGGGACCAGCAGGCAACACGTCAACAACACGGGAACCAGCAGGCAACACGCCAACAACGCGGGAACCAGCAGGCAACACGTCAACAACGCGGGAACCAGCAGGCAACACGCCAACAACACGGGAACCAGCAGGCAACACGTCAACAACACGGGGACCAGCAGGCAACACGCCAACAACGCGGGAACCAGCAGGCAACACGCCAACAACACGGGAACCAGCAGGCAACACGCCAACAACACGGGAACCAGCAGGCAACACGCCAACAACACGGGAACCAGCAGGCAACCCGCCAACAACACGGGAACCAGCAGGCAACACGCCAACAACACGGGAACCAGCAGGCAACACGTCAACAACACGGGAACCAGCAGGCAACACGCCAACAACACGGGAACCAGCAGGCAACACGTCAACAACACGGGAACCAGCAGGCAACACGTCAACAGCGCGTCAACAACACGCCAACATATTCCATGTTGAAATCCAGAGTGAAATAAGAAGCTTTTATTGTTAAAATATCTATAAAAAAGTGAAGTATGTTTAATAGATCGTACCCATCTCCTCCTGAAGCTACACAACTTGCTTGATGGTTATATTTTTTAGGAATAGCTTTATTTAGATTCAAAATAATGAAATCCAAAAAGAACATTTGAAAAGTGTGATTCAAGACATCGAACTGAGATAAACGTAGAAGTCTGGGAGAGTTTCCTCATTGAGCCGTGAACAAAGCGGAGGAGAAAACTAGGATCTCGTCACCACTGGATGGACAACTGGTTATTTTGTTTACTTCTGTTTCCACACAGACTGCATGTGATTCCAGCTTTACATGGAACATGAACGAGGTCTTGGAGGAGGAGAACGTCCTTATTATTACTTCTTTCAGCACAAAAGGCTTTCAGTTGGTGGTCGATGGGAAGAGAAAACGCTCCACCCAAAACGTTATCTCATCGGCGCCGCCTCAAACACCCACACAGCAGCTTAAACACCGCCTCAAACACACACACAGCCTCACAGACCCTCAAACACACACACAGCCACACACACACACACACACACACACACACAGCAGCTTAAACACCGCCTCAAACACACACACAGCCTCAAACACTCAAACACAACTTCAAAGACTCAAACACAGCCTCAAACACAACTTCAAACACTCAAACATAGCCTCAAATACAGCTTCAAACACAGCCTCAAAGACTCACACATTGTCTCAAACACAGCCTCAAACACAACTTCAAACACTCAAACACAGCCTCAAACACACACAGCCTCAAACACTCAAACACAGCCTCAAACATAGCCTCAAAGACTCAAACACAGCCTCAAACACACACAGCCTCACACACTCAAACACAGCCTCACACACTCAAACACAGCCTCAAACACACACAGCCTCACACACTCAAACACAGCCTCAAAGACTCAAACACAGCCTCAAAGACTCAAACACAGCCTCAAACACATAGCCTCAAAGACACAGCCACACAGCCTCACACACAGCCTCACACACAGCCTCACACACAGCCTCACACACTGCCTCAAACACTAAAACACTGCCTCACACACTAAAACACTGCCTCACACACTCAAACACAGCCTCACACACTCAAACACAGCCTCACACACTCAAACACAGCCTCACACACTCAAACACAGCCTCACACACTCAAACACAGCCTCAAACACACAGCCTCAGACACACAGCCTCAGACACACAGCCTCAGACACACAGCCTCAGACACACACAGCCTCACACACTCAAACATAGCCTCAAACACAGCCTCACACACAGCCTCAAACACAGCCTCACACACAGCCTCAAACACTCAAACACAGCCTCACACACTCAAACACAGCCACACACACTTAAACACAGCTTCAAACGCAACCTCAAACACTCAAACACAGCCTCACACACTCAAACACAACCTCAAACATAGCCTCAAAGACTCAAACATAGCCTCAAACACACACAGCCTCAAACACACAGCCTCAAACACATAGCCTCAAACATAGCTTCACACACACAGCCTCAAACACACACAGCCTCAAACACAGCCTCACACACTCAAACACAGCCTCACACACTCAAACACAGCCTCACACACACTCAAACACAGCCTCACACACACTCAAACACAGCCTCACACACACTCAAACACAGCCTCACACACACTCAAACACAGCCTCACACACACTCAAACACAGCCTCACACACTCAAACACAGCCTCACACACTCAAACACAGCCTCACACACTCAAACACAGCCTCACACACTCAAACACAGCCTCACACACTCAAACACAGCCTCAAACATAGCCTCAAAGACTCAAACATAGCCTCAAACACACACAGCCTCAAACACACACAGCCTCACACACTCAAACACAGCCTCAAACACACAGCCTCAAACATAGCTTCACACACACACAGCCTCAAACACACACAGCCTCAAACACAACCTCACACACTCAAACACAGCCTCACACACTCAAACACAGCCTCACACACTCAAACACAGCCTCAAAGACTCAAACACACAGCCTCAAACACACAGCCTCAGACACACAGCCTCAGACACACAGCCTCAGACACACAGCCTCAGACACACACAGCCTCACACACTCAAACATAGCCTCAAACACAGCCTCACACACAGCCTCACAGCCTCAAACACAGCCTCAAACACAGCCTCACACACTCAAACACAGCCACACACACTCAAACACAGCCACACACACTTAAACACAGCTTCAAACGCAACCTCAAACACTCAAACACAGCCTCACACACTCAAACACAGCCTCACACACTCAAACACAACCTCAAACATAGCCTCAAACATAGCCTCAAACACACACAGCCTCAAACACACACAGCCTCAAACACACACAGCCTCAAACACATAGCCTCAAACACACACAGCCTCAAACACAACCTCAAACACAGCCTCACACACTCAAACACAGCCTCACACACACTCAAACACAGCCTCACACACACTCAAACACAGCCTCACACACACTCAAGCACAGCCTCACACACACTCAAGCACAGCCTCACACACTCAAACACAGCTTCAAACACAACCTCAAACACAGCCTCACACACTCAAACACAGCCTCACACACTCAAACACAGCCTCAAACATAGCCTCAAAGACTCAAACATAGCCTCAAACACACACAGCCTCAAACACACACAGCCTCACACACTCAAACACAGCCTCAAACACACAGCCTCAAACATAGCTTCACACACACACAGCCTCAAACACACACAGCCTCAAACACAACCTCACACACTCAAACACAGCCTCACACACTCAAACACAGCCTCACACACTCAAACACAGCCTCAAAGACTCAAACACAGCCTCAAAGACTCAAACACAGCCTCAAACACTCAAACACAGCTTCAAACACTCAAACACAGCCTCAAACACAGCCTCAAAGACTCAAACACACACAAACATAGCCTCACACACTCAAACATAGCCTCACACACTCAAACATAGCCTCAAACATAGCCTCACACACACAAACATAGCCTCACACACTCAAACACAGCCTCACACACTCAAACACAGCCTCACACACTCAAACACAGCCTCACACACTCAAACACAGCTTCAAACACAACCTCAAACACAGCCTCAAACACTCAAACACAGCCTCACACACTCAAACACAGCCTCACACACTCAAACACAGCCTCACACACTCAAACACAGCCTCAAACATAGCCTCACACACTCAAACACAGCCTCAAACACACAGCCTCAAACATAGCTTCACACACACACAGCCTCAAACACACACAGCCTCAAACACAACCTCACACACTCAAACACAGCCTCACACACTCAAACACAGCCTCAAAGACTCAAACACACAGCCTCAAACACACAGCCTCAGACACACAGCCTCAGACACACAGCCTCAGACACACAGCCTCAGACACACACAGCCTCACACACTCAAACATAGCCTCAAACACAGCCTCACACACAGCCTCACAGCCTCAAACACAGCCTCACACACAGCCTCACAGCCTCAAACACAGCCTCAAACACTCAAACACAGCCTCACACACTCAAACACAGCCACACACACTTAAACACAGCTTCAAACGCAACCTCAAACACTCAAACACAGCCTCACACACTCAAACACAGCCTCACACACTCAAACACAACCTCAAACATAGCCTCAAACATAGCCTCAAACACACACAGCCTCAAACACACACAGCCTCAAACACATAGCCTCAAACATAGCTTCACACACACACAGCCTCAAACACACACAGCCTCAAACACAACCTCAAACACAGCCTCACACACTCAAGCACAGCCTCACACACTCAAACACAGCTTCAAACACAACCTCAAACACAGCCTCACACACTCAAACACAGCCTCACACACTCAAACACAGCCTCACACACTCAAACACAGCCTCAAACATAGCCTCAAAGACTCAAACATAGCCTCAAACACACACAGCCTCAAACACACACAGCCTCACACACTCAAACACAGCCTCAAACACACAGCCTCAAACATAGCTTCACACACACACAGCCTCAAACACACACAGCCTCAAACACAACCTCACACACTCAAACACAGCCTCACACACTCAAACACAGCCTCACACACTCAAACACAGCCTCAAAGACTCAAACACAGCTTCAAACACTCAAACACAGCCTCAAACACAGCCTCAAAGACTCAAACACACTCAAACATAGCCTCACACACTCAAACATAGCCTCAAACATAGCCTCACACACACAAACATAGCCTCACACACTCAAACACAGCCTCACACACTCAAACACAGCCACACACACACACACACACACACACACACACACACACACACACACACACAGCTCTCGACTCACATCGAATCGGCCCAGGTTGGGTTTCTGTTTCCCGGCCAGGATCTTCAGGGCCGTGGACTTGCCGATACCGTTGGTCCCCACCAGACCCAGAACCTCTCCAGGCCGAGGGATCGGCAGTCTGCAAACACACACACATTTGATATCGTAACACACACTTAGATGTCTTCCCACGTTAACCCTTCATTAAAGACAGAGCGGTTTGGTTGCACACAGAGAGCAGCGGCGTACCGGTGCAGCTTGAAGGAGTTGGCGCAGTATCTGTGTGTGGTTTCCTTCTCCAGGTTACTCGGCAGGTTGACGATCGACAACGCGCCGAATGGACATTTCTGTCACGGGAAAAAAAGGAAAAGTAATACAATCACTCGTTTGTAAAAAATCCATCGGATGTTTTTCTTCATGAACAAGTGAATAATGTGTTTCCTTCACATCATGAAGACCTGAACGCCTCCTCACCTTGATGCAGATGCCGCAGCCGATGCACAGAGACTCTGAGATCCAGGCGATCTTACTCTGAGGGGTCACCTCGATACACAGCTTGCCTGCACACACACACACACACACACACACACACACACACACACGTTAGTGTTTCTTGTGCAGCACGAAGCCGTCCCTGAGATGAAGATTTTGAGGTGTTGAGCCCCTCGCTCACCCATGCGGACCACCGGGCAGCTCTTCTTGCACTCCTGGCGGCATTTCTTGGGTTTGCATTTGTCGTGGTTGACGATGGCGATCCTGGTGTTCTTATCCGCCATGACGGAGGCGCTACAGCACCTGTGGAGCTGAGGAGGAGAAGAAGAGGGAGGTCACTTCGGGGGGTGATGCAACAGATTGGGGACAGCGTCACTCTGCTGAAGCAACACATTCACTTTGGGACAATGGGACCACCACAGACCTGGTCCACCACAGACCGGGTCCACCACAGACCGGGACCACCACAGACCGGGACCACCACAGACCGGGACCACCACAGACCGGGTCCACCACAGACCTGGACCACCACAGACCTGGTCCTTATGTGGCTTTAACGCAGATCATGTAGTGTTTTTTTTCCACTTCTGGGTCTCAGAAGCGAAGCAGCCTGAAACCAGTCCAGTGAGTCACACCAGACTCCATTTAATAATCTGGCCCTTTATTGTTGCCGTCGCCACTGACGTAGCACGTGACGTACGGCCTTTAAACCGCATCTAACGCACCAGCTACAACATGAGGATGTTATCTTAAAGGTTCTGCAGCGGAACATGAAGATGTTCTCTTAACAGGTTCTGCAACGAACCATGAAGATGTTCTCTAAAGGGTCTCGACGTCCCGGCCAACGGGCGGTGACGCGCACCAAAGTTGGATTTGTCCTTAAATAACCTGCCGATCAGCGAGTCATTCACATGCCGAATCCATTGTTTAATCACAGTGATTGAAATAAAACACATCAACTCGTGACATTCAGTGAGTACATTATCATTTGGGAGCAGAATAACGTTTAATTGGCGAGTTATTGCAACGGGTGTGGAGACGCTAACAGCTAGCTAACGGGTTAGCTTAGCTACGCCACAAGCAATGGAGGCCCCCGCACTTTTTGACAGCTGCTCGTTTTCAAAGCCCCCCGACAAAGAGGAGCACAATCCGGGTCGATAACTTGAGGAACTCACCGCTCTTCCGCTCCCGGTTCGACGCAAAAAAACCGCCGGGAAACACGACCGGTTTTTAGGGTTAAACTTTCTCTCTCTCGCTCTCCACGAAGCAACGTGTTCTATCCCTGGAAGCCGGCTGAGGGGAGGAAAAAAAAGATGGCGGGAGAAGCGACGCGGCTCGAGCGCGACGCTTCCGCCCGCCCGTCCGGTGACGTCATCTGAAGCGCGACGCAGCAAAAAAAAAAAGTGGGAGATTTTTTTTTTGGAAGTGGCTGCAGCAGCGAAAACAGCTTTTCTAGCTTATTAATTTTATCCCTACACGTGAGATGCTGTGACGCAACACCGTGTAGACTTCTGGGAAATAAACACTTCTTTGTAAGTTTGTACTAATATGTATATATCGCGTTAAGTATTAATAATAATAAATACCAGTTACAGACAGTGAACTCGGTTAAAATGTCACATTTACTCGCGTTGAAACATCTGCACGCGGTTCATAGAAACAGAGAATTATTAATAAATATATATTTATGTTTGTTTTCGTTTCCGGTCTTCAAATAGCCGCGTTTAAGCGTTTAATGTGGGATAACATGTGATTCACGTTAAATAAGAAGCTTCCAGACGTGTCACTTATATGCCGAATTCCCCTCAAAGGTCTATTTAGTCTCTGAAACCCTCCACTTGGATGACGTCATTGTTTTTTAATACTTTAATACATATTCAAACGTCAACATGCGAGAAACGTGGGCGCAGTTTGGCGTGAACGGTGTTTTGTTTTCTTTCTTCTTCGTTGGTTTCGTCGGATAAAAGATGGCCACCCCGAGCAAGACCCCGCCCGGCGCCGACCCCAAGCAGCTGGAGCGGACCGGCACGGTCCGGGAGATCGGGTCCCAGGCGGTGTGGTCCCTGTCCTCCTGCAAACCGGGTCAGCGACACACACACACACACGCAACACACACGCTGCGCACTGCGCATGCGCACACGCGGGTGGTCCGGTCTCATGGGGTCTTGCTTGTGGTCCAGGTTTCGGAGTGGACCAGTTGAGGGACGACAACCTGGAGACGTACTGGCAGTCTGACGGGTCCCAGCCGCACCTGGTGAACATCCAGTTCAGGTACTGGGAGCACTGGGAGGGATGGGAGCACTGGGAGGGATGGAGCACTGGGAGGGATGGGAGCACTGGGAGGGATGGTATTAATGCTACTTCACTGGGAGCACTGGTGTTAATGCTACTTCATGGGAGCACTGGTGTTAATGCTACTTCATGGGAGCACTGGTGTTAATGCTACTTCATGGGAGCGGTGGTGTTGATGCTACTTGGTGGGAGCGGTGGTGTTAATGCTACTTGGTGGGAGCACTGGTGTTAATGTTACTTCATGGGAGCGGTGGTGTTGATGCTACTTCATGGGAGCACTGGTGTTAATGCTACTTCATGGGAGCGGTGGTGTTGATGCTACTTGGTGGGAGCGCTGGTGTTAATGCTACTTCATGGGAGCGGTGGTGTTAATGCTACTTCATGGGAGCGCTGGTGTTAATGCTACTTCATGGGAGCGGTGGTGTTAATGCTACTTCATGGGAGCGCTGGTGTTAATGCTACTTGGTGGGAGCGCTGGTGTTAATGCTACTTGGTGGGAGCGCTGGTGTTAATGCTACTTCATGGGAGCGCTGGTGTTAATGCTACTTGGTGGGAGCGCTGGTGTTAATGCTACTTGGTGGGAGCGCTGGTGTTAATGCTACTTCATGGGAGCGGTGGTGTTAATGCTACTTGGCCCCCAGGAGGAGGACCACGGTGAAGATGCTGTGTATCTACGCCGACTACAAGTCAGACGAGAGCTACACGCCCAGCAAGATCTCTGTGAGGGTCGGGAACAACTTCCACAACCTGCAGGAGATCCGGGTAACGGAGGAGGAGGAGGAGGATGATGATGATGATGATGATGATGATGATGATGATGATGTTGTTGTTGTTGTTGTTGTTGTTGTTGTTGTTGTTGCTGCTGCTGCCTGGGCTCTTGAATCATCGGCATCCTCTCACCCTCTTCCTCCTCCTCTTCTTCTTCTTCTTTTCTCCTCCTCTTCCTCCACCACCTCCTCCTCCTCCTCATCTTCTCTCACCATCCTCTCCTCCTCTTCTCTCCTCCTCTTCCTCTTCTCTCCTCCTCTCTCATCCTCCTCCTCTTCTCTCATCTTCCTCCTCTCCTCTTCTCTCCTCTGTCACCCTCCTCTCTTCTTCTTCCTCTTCCTCCTCTCCCCCATCCTCCTCCCCCCTTTCTCCTCCTCCTCCTCCTCCTCCTCCTCTCTCCCCTTCTTCCTCCTCCTCCTCCCCTCTTCCTCCCCCTCTCCTCCTCCTCCTCCTCCTCCTCCTCTCCCCTTCCTCCCCCTCTCCTCCTCCTCCTCCTCCTCACCCCTTCCTCCCCTTCTCCTCCTCCTCTCCCCTTCCTCCCCCTCTCCTCCTCCTCCTCCTCACCCCTTCCTCCTCCTCTCCTCCTCCTCACCCCTTCCTCCCCCTCTCCTCCTCCTCCTCTCTCCCCTTTCTCCTCCTCCTCACCCCTTCCTCCCCCTCTCCTCCTCCTCCTCTCTCCCCTTTCTCCTCCTCCTCTCCCCTTCCTCCCCCTCTCCTCCTCCTCCTCCTCACCCCTTCCTCCCCCTCTCCTCCTCCTCCTCTCTCCCCTTTCTCCTCCTCCTCTCCCCTTCCTCCCCCTCTCCTCCTCCTCCTCCTCCCCTCTTCCTCCCCCTCTCCCCCTCTCCTCCTCCTCCTCCTCCTCTCTCCCCTTTCTCCTCCTCCTCCCCCCTTCCTCCCCCCTCCTCCTCCTCCTCCTCCTCCTCCTCTTCCTCTCTGCAGCAGCTGGAGATGGTTGAGCCGAGTGGTTGGATTCACATTTCTCTGATGAATCAGGTAACAAATCACTTTCATTTCAGTGTAAGATTTAGTTTTTTTTTTTTTACTTTGTTCTGGTTCTAAATGAAATGTATTTGTAGCGAATATTATGAAGTACTTTGTTTATCTGTATTTATATATTATAGTTAAGCTTTAATTTGTACCAATAATGTTCTGCTTATTACTTTTATTTGCTCTGTTGTCTTCATATTTAATGTTTAGTGTGTCTGCCTGTGTGAAGCGTCTTTAGTATTTAGAAAAGCACTGTATAAATATATATAATGTAAATATATAAAATTAAAGTATTTTTATTACTTTTATGCTGCTACTAATCACACCACGTTTAATTAAATGTCCCTCGTATTGTTTCTATTTTTTATTTATAATTATTTATATATATTTATACTTATTTGTATGTATAGTTATTTATATTTATGTATATTTATTATATATATTTTAATTATTTATTTTTATATTTATTTATTCATTTTTATATTTATTTATATCCTCGTGACGCCTGGTTCTCTTGTGGATCAATAACGTCTCAACTGTTTTTATTAAATGTGTTGATAGTCTCTGATTCCCAGTGTTAAAGCTGCCTGTGTTTGTTCTTGTTGTTGTTTACTTGTTGTTGTTTACTCATTGTGTTAGTGTTAAAGCGGTCTGTTGTTGTTGTTGTTTACTCGTTGTTGTTGTTTACTCGTTGTTGTTGTTTACTCATTGTGTTAGTGTTAAAGCGGTCTGTTGTTGTTGTTTACTCGTTGTTGTTGTTTACTCGTTGTTGTTGTTTACTCGTTGTTGTTGTTTACTCATTGTGTTAGTGTTAAAGCGGTCTGTTGTTGTTGTTTACTCGTTGTTGTTGTTTACTCGTTGTTGTTGTTTACTCATTGTTAGTGTTAAAGCGGTCTGTTGTTGTTGTTTACTCGTTGTTGTTGTTTACTCGTTGTTGTTGTTTACTCATTGTGTTAGTGTTAAAGCGGTCTGTTGTTGTTGTTTACTCGTTGTTGTTGTTTACTCGTTGTGTTAGTGTTAAAGCGGTCTGTTGTTGTTGTTTACTCGTTGTTGTTGTTTACTCGTTGTTGTTGTTTACTCGCCGTCCCTCCAGCGCACCACGGAGCCCATCAGCACCTTCATGATCCAGATCGCCGTGCTGGCGAACCACCAGAACGGCCGCGACACGCACATGAGGCAGATCAAGGTCTACACGCCGGTGGAGGAGAGCTCCATCGGGAAGTTCCCACGATGCACCACGGTGGACTTCATGATGTACCGCACCATCCGCTGACCGCCTGGGGTCCAGTCTGGGGTCCAGTCTGGGGTCCAGTCTGGGGTCCAGTCTGTGATTCATCCGGATGGATGAATCACAGACTGGACCACAGACTGGATCACAGACTGGATCACCAGTCTGTGATCCAGTCTGTGATCCAGTCTGTGAAAACGTCTGTCTGTTAAACTAAAGCTGCCAACATGTGATATTAACTCACTGAAATGTGTTGAAAGAGAAAAACACAAAAGCATCTTTTACGTTTTATAAAAGTGTCGTAATGTTTTATTTTGATCCATAAACTGAATGATTAGTTTATTTTTTTTACCGTAGCAGAAGTTCATGAGGAGACTGTTGTGTTTCCTCCTCTTGTTGTTGTTGTTGTTTGTGAACGTTGAATTAAACGTGTGTTCTGCCAGAATGTGACGTTTCTGAGTGAAACGTTTAAAGACAATGAAGATCAACTTGTGATGAATTATTTATTCATTATAACGTTTAATTTAATTCTATGTTGGAAAAACTACAATAAATAAAAGACAAAGTTTTTGTTGTCTTTGAGCAGAAAACAGTAAAGATCAATAAATAATAAAATGCTCCTGATCAATAATACAACTTCAGCAAACTACCAGGGTCTAAAATAAATAAATAGTCATTTACTATAATAAACAGATTTGTTGCACTTGAATAAATTAAATTATTGCAAGAAAAGAAATGCTATGATAAGTATTCCACTAGCATACATATACTTATTGCAGTAGTATGAATATAATTGTTACACTAGTATAAATGTACTTATTATACTAGAATAAATATAATTATTATACTAGAATAAATACTTATTGCATGATAATGAATGTACTTATTGCACTAGAATACATAAATAAATACATTGAATCATCGCACCAGTATAAATGTACTGGATCAGAGTATTAGTACTAGTGAATATATTTATTCACTGCATTGAAGCTGAATAATGAACGTGACGCTGCAGTTCCGCCGTGTGGCCGCTAGAGGGAGCAGAGCGCTCACAGACAGAGAGACACGTGACCAACACGCAGAGACTGAAGAAGTACTTAGAGGTAGAAGTACTTCGAGGTAGAAGTACTGCGACAGTGTAGAAGTACTTAGAGGTAGAAGTACTGCGACAGTGTAGAAGTACTTAGAGGTAGAAGTACTGCGACAGTGTAGAAGTACTCAAGTTACAAGTAAAAGTCAAGCATTTAAAACCTCTTAGTAGAAGAGAAAAAGTATTTAAAACATTTACATGTACTGAAAGTACCAACATAATGTATATTACTGGTTTATTGTACATTTATTCTTCATAATATTTTAATAATCTGAATTTATGTTGCTCACAATATTGTACAAAGTAGCACAACAAGGAAATACTCAAGTACAGTACAAGTACCTCAGAATGTGAAGTACTTGAGTATTTAGTTTCTTTGCAATAAAGTTTATTTGAATCGAAAGAAAGAGGGGAGGACTCGGTTGTCATGGTAACTAACTACTTCAGCAGTGTGTGTGTGTGTGTGTGTGTGTGTGTGTGTCAGGAAACACAGAGGACCCGTTTCATCTTCCTCCCAGCTTCCAGTGTGTGTGTGTGTGTGTGTGTGTGTGTGTGTGAGCCCTGAGGGAACTTACCATTGTGCTGTCAACAAACTGCAAAGCCTTATGGGTAAAAGATGAAAGATGTACGCACACATCTCACACTCTCTCACTCACACACACTAACATTAACAACTACTACTATTACTAACATTAATTATTATCAAGTTTACTAAATAAACTTGTTTTCTAAAATATTAAAGAAATTAAAAACCTGAAAAAGATGCAGATGAAATCCTCTAAAGCACAAACAAAACATAAAAATCAATAATTCATCGTTTAAAATAAAGACAAACAATTAAACTAAAATACAAACGTAATTCATTATTTAATCACTTTGACACTTTTAAATATTTATCTCTTAATTATTTACGAAAATGAAGAAATATAAAAGGTGTAAATAATTAGTAGTACACAACACTATCCTTAATAATATTTAATAAATAGTAAATATTAAAAGTTATTCTTTGATTTTTCAGTTCGTCTTCATGGAAAAAAGGAAATAAAAACCCATAACAAATGAAAATGCTTCATAATAAACACGTCGAGCGTTTTGTATAAAACTTTATTGATTCTTTCACCATGAACAATATCTTCTGTTTTCTTCTTATAAAAAGCTGAATATTTACATCTTCTTTATTTACAGTATTTTACACGTCGGAGCCTCGCAAACCTTTAATAAAATACGAATCATTAACGGGTTTTTTGATATTTCATCAGGAGAAACTTGAGCTGTGAACTTTTGGAGGTTTAGGATTTTTTCTTAAATAACTGAAAGCTGGTAAATCAATAATGTATGGAAGCACAGAAAGGACAGAATAATTATATTTAATAATAATAATCTGATATTGTGGAATATAATCCAATTATATTTAATATATGTTTAAAAAAATGAGTGAAATATTAGTGAAATTAATTAAGTGGTATTTTAGATTTTTATTTTATTGTAGAAGTGTTCAGTAGTAAATTACATTTCATAATTAAGTGATCGGTTGTGTATAAAATTAAACATTTCTTTGCTTCCTCAGACTTTCTGAATATTGATTTTCCTGCTAAATTATGAACAAAAATCACAAAAAAGTGATTTAACATGAAAGAATATTATGAAAAGCAGTTTTAAGAGTAACGTTGGTTCATTAAACTAGTTTTTTCCCCAGATTTTAATAAGTGTGTGGGAATAAATAGTGAGATCTATAAATACGGTCTGCAGACTTCCTGCCTCTCGAGGCTCCGCTTCGTACTGGTTTCCAGTTTGGCCACTTTCACGGTTTCACCAGCCGCCGGCGATCGGCTCAAAAACAATAATACAAATAAAAAAAACATGTCACAGTACAGCAGCGGCAACGGAGACGGGCAACTTCACCGGCAACTGTGGTGGAAAACGAATAAACAAACAAACAAATAAACAAACAGAACGATTGGTTTGAAAAGGAAACTGTTCAAAGCAACGCGTTGCCCGTCTACGTCAACAAGTTGCTCCACATTTGGTTCATTGGTTCAGCAGCAGTTAAAGTCTTCGTCCCGTCGTGCGATTGCTTCACCGTCTGGCATTTTCTCAGCAACTTTTTTATTTTTTATCCATCAGAGAAAAAAAACATTCAGAAGATTTCAACGTTCTGGGAATCGTCCACATCTGGTGTCCGGGAGGTTTCATCCCTCCAGGTGTTTTCAGGACTGTTGTTGTTGTTGTTGACATTCATACCTGTCAGTTGGAGGAACTGAATCCAGCCACGACTTTGGTCAAGAGAATAATTGTTTCCGTCGGCATTTCCGTCTCCGTCTACAGCTGCGCCTGCATCTCCGTCTGCATCTCCGTCTGCATCTCCGTCTGCATCTCCGTCTGCATCTCCGTCTGCATCTGCATTTCCGTCTGCGTCTACAGCTGCGCCTGCATCTCCGTCTGCATTTCCGTCTGCGTCTACATTTCTGTCTGCGTCTACAGCTGTGTCCCCGTCTGCATTTCCGTCTGCGTCTCCGTCTGCATTTCCGTTTGCTTCTCCGTCTGCATTTCTGTCTGCGTCTACAGCTGCGTCTCCGTCTGCGTCTTTATTTCCGTCTGCGTCTCCGTGTCCTCCAGGTCGAAGTCCAGGATCAGCAGCTTGGTTTCCTCTATGTCACTGCGTCTGCGTCTCCGCCTGCGTCTCCGTCTCCGCCTGCGTTTCTGTCTGCGTCTCCGTCTGTGTCTCCGTCTGCGTCTCCGTCTGCGTCTCCGTCTGCGTCTGCGTCTGCGTGTCCCCGTCCTCCAGGTCGAAGTCCAGGACCAGCAGCTTGGTTTCCTCCGTCCCGTTCCGGCTGCCGGCGGCGCAAACCAGCCGCGTGTCGGAGGCCCGGATCCGCCAGACGACGCCGCCTGTGGGGAGCAAGAGGAGGGTTGTGATTGGTTTA
The DNA here is from genome assembly GCF_910589615.1 of Taurulus bubalis. Taxonomy (NCBI): domain Eukaryota; kingdom Metazoa; phylum Chordata; class Actinopteri; order Perciformes; family Cottidae; genus Taurulus; species Taurulus bubalis. Next base: position 41,229,282 of record NC_136591.1, on the reverse strand, counting down.
GACTCGACCAGGGGGCGTGGTCACGGGGTGTGTTGAGGAGAGGGGGCGGGTTCAGACCTGATCCGCGGCTCTGCAGGGCCACCAGGTCCCGCAGCCAGACCCCGGTCTTCAGGTCCCACAGCTTCACCGTCCCGTCGTCGGAGCTGGACAGAACCAGGCCGCGGCAGAACTGCAGACACGTCACCGCCGACTGGTGCTTGTTGGGACCTGAAGGCACCACGAGGCGTTCAATGTCAACAGAAAATACGCAAACTGTGTTTTATCTTCTTCTGCATCGTCGCTCATATTTATTTGTGTATTTGTACTTTAGGAAGACTACCAGAAACTACGAATAAAAGATGTTCTGACTAAGTACACGTTGGTGCTGACGGGTCACTAGAGGTCGCCCTGACCTTGCAGCGTGTGCAGACACTGTCCCGTTCGGACGTCCCACACCCGCACCGTGGAGTCGGCGTTCCCGGACACCAGCACGTTGTCGCGCAGCTCCATGCCGCTGGTCAGCGACTGGTGGCCGGTCAGCGTGTGGACACACCCACCTGGACGAGGGGGCGGGGTTTACATTTTAAATGTTTTGTTTGATACATTTTAAAAAACAAGATGATTGACAATTGTGTTAAGACTAAACTAAGTTGAATTTAACTTCCCAGACTTTGTGCTGTTATTGTTGCATTTTACTTTGATTATGCTCGTATATTTCATGTGAATGTGTTTTCTATGTGACACCAGGAGTATATCAATATATATATATATAAATAATACAATAAAAAGTGTTGCATCTCTACCTGTCTCCGCGTCCCAGACTCTGATCGACGTGTCCAACGAGCCGCTGACCACGAACACGCCGTCAAACTGGAGAGACGGAAAGACGAGGATGAAAAAGACGGAAGGGACACAAAGACACAAAGATACAAAGACACAAAGACACAAAGACACATAGAACAAAGACACAAAGACACAAAGACACATAGAACAAAGACACAAAGACACAAAGATACATAGAACAAAGACACAAAGATACAAAGATACATAGAACAAAGACACAAAGACACAAAGATACATAGAACAAAGACACAAAGATACAAAGATACATAGACACAAAGACACAAAGATACAAAGACACAAAGACACAAAGACACATAGAACAAAGACACAAAGACACAAAGACACATAGAACAAAGACACAAAGACACAAAGATACATAGAACAAAGACACAAAGATACAAAGATACATAGACACAAAGACACAAAGACACAAAGATACATAGAACAAAGACACAAAGACATAGACACAAAGATACATAGACACAAAGATACATAGACACAAAGATCCATAGAACAAAGACACATAGACACAAAGACACAAAGATACATAGACACAAAGACAAAAAGATAGAAAGATACATAGAACAAAGACACAAAGACATAGACACAAAGATACATAGAACAAAGACACAAAGACACAAAGATACATAGAACAAAGACACAAAGACATAGACACAAAGATACATAGAACAAAGACACAAAGACACAAAGATACATAGAACAAAGACACAAAGACACAAAGATACATAGAACAAAGACACAAAGACACAAAGATACAAAGATACATAGACACAAAGATACATAGAACAAAGACACATAGACACAAAGACACAAAGACACAAAGATACAAAGATACATAGACACAAAGATACATAGAACAAAGACACAAAGACACAAAGATACATAGAACAAAGACACAAAGATACATAGAACAAAAACACAAAGACACATAGACACAAAGACACAAAGATACATAGAACAAAGATACATAGACACATAGACACAAAGACACATAGAACAAAGATACATAGACACATAGACACAAAGACACATAGAACAAAGATACATAGACACATAGACACAAAGACACATAGAACAAAGATACATAGACACATAGACACAAAGACACATAGAACAAAGATACATAGACACAAAGATACATAGAACAAAGACACATAGACACAAAGACACAAAGACACAAAGATACAAAGATACATAGACACAAAGATACATAGAACAAAGACACAAAGACACAAAGACACAAAGATACATAGAACAAAGACACAAAGATACATAGAACAAAAACACAAAGACACATAGACACAAAGACACAAAGATACATAGAACAAAGATACATAGACACATAGACACAAAGACACATAGAACAAAGATACATAGACACATAGACACAAAGACACATAGAACAAAGATACATAGACACATAGACACAAAGACACATAGAACAAAGATACATAGACACATAGACACATAGAACAAAGATACATAGACACATAGACACAAAGACACATAGAACAAAGATACATAGACACATAGACACAAAGACACATAGAACAAAGATACATAGACACATAGACACATAGAACAAAGATACATAGACACATAGACACAAAGACACAAAGATACATAGAACAAAGACACAAAGACACAAAGACACAAAGATAGAAAAAAAACAAAAAGATACACAAAGACAAAAAGATACAAAGACACAAAGACACACAAAGATACACAAAGACAAAAAGATACAAAGACACACAAAGATGCAAAGACACATATATTCTGCGTTGTGTGTATTGTGTTATCTCATGATCATAATGTGTATTCTAGTTTAGTTTGTTTACACAATGAAAGATAAACAACATCACAGAACAACCTGCTGGTTTATTTAAAGCAACACATAAATAATGCAAAACACACGATGAATATTCATGAGATATTATTACGTAACATTGAAGCATTAATAGAAGATACAGGATGGACAACAACACAAGATGGAACACGTGAATGTGTGGAAAC
>NC_136591.1:41216426-41218926 GCF_910589615.1 Taurulus bubalis | reverse complement strand
CTGCCGAGTGCTGGCAGTGAATCTCCGCTGACTGGCAGAACGCCCGGGGAGAGACACACACACACACAGAAACACACACACACACACACACACACACACACACACACACACACACGGAGCCACTGCATTGCGCTGAATGAAGGAGTGACTGACTGGCTGTGTGTAGCTGTATTTGCATGTCACCCTTAGAAAGAGCTGTACATCCAGTAAGCTCCTGTTGTTTCTATCTCCACCCCCCCTTATCCCCCTCCAGGTGGACGAAACACACACTCTCACATCCACCAAACTTCACTCTTTCATTCCTACAGATATTCTGCAGCTTTCTACAGAGGGGTGTGTTCACACAGCATCCACAGCCTCATTGATACACACTTTTATTCATCAAACATGGTGAGTGTTGAACTTTGTTTTATCCCATGTTCAGATTTATGTTCAGGAAACAGCACATATTTAAGAAGAAAATGCCTAATTTGCATATTTAGACATAACATTTCAGAAAACTTGCAATACAAAAAGTAATTTTCTTAATGTGATGAATGGACTGGGGAAGTTTCATGGTGATATTTATTACTTTATTAGTTTGACCCTGTTCACCTGCAGTGTCTCGCCAGCGGGTTTCTACGCTTTTTGGTTTTAGTGCAATAATAAAAAAAGAAAAATGTAATGAAAACGATCACAATAAATAAATAAAATACTAATGTAAGATTATGGATCCTATACGGGAACATAAACGGACTAAAAAGCCCCTGAAATAACCCGGTGGAGCGTGTACTTGCTGTTTGTGTGTGTGTGTGTGTGTGTGTGTGTGTGTGTGTGTTGACCTTCCTCGCAGCACTTCTCCCTCCACAGCAGGTTGTCCTCGGCCAGGATCCTCCAGTACCTGCAGGTCTGGGCGGCCTGCAGCAGGTCTCTGGGGGCCAGGAAGGTCAGCACGTACAGGGCCAGCTGGGGCGGGACAGGGATTAAATATATCAAGATGCGCTGTATTAATGGGTTTTTATGGTGGAAAATATATTCTTTTACCATAATAATAATTATCAAATAATAATAAAATGTTGTGTTTTTATTGCCATTATTAAAACATATAGTTATGATATATTAATAACATAATAATAATACCAATAATGCATCTTATTATTATATATGTGTTGCATTTATTTGTCCAATTTTACCTTCATAATAATATTAATAAAAATAATAATAGTAATAATAAATAATAAATTTCATTTTTAAACGCACTTTTCTTTCAAAAGAAACTCAGAGTGCCACAGAGCCAATATATAGTAAAACAAATAGTGCAAATAGTTAAAACATGGTTAAAGCAACCCCTAATAACAATAAATACAAATAAAGATGAATAGCTGACAATGAATCAACACAAGATAAAAAATGCCTTCCTGAATAAAAAGGTTTTTAGGTCTTAAAAGAGCTCAGTGTCTGATACGTGTTTTATGTGATGTCGTCTTTTTAATGCTATTATCAATAAAAATAATTAGCATTATGAAATAATAATTATAATTTGTTATTATAATGACTTATTTTTATTGAATTGATTTGTTTTTATTGTTTCATCAGAGTTTACATTTTTACCTTAATAATATATATACTTTATGCCTTTATTTGTTCCTAGTAAACAGTATGATTATGATCATGATTATGTGTGAATGGTCACATGACTCTCGGTCACATGACTCACCTCTTTGGGCAGCAGCGATATGAAGTCTCTCTGGAACTGCGGCTCGATGACCTGCATCACGTGTTTCACCTGCAGCGTCTCACAGCCGTCAATCAACTCGTCCAGAGCCAGCAGACGCTCAGGGCCGCTCCACGCCTGAGGAGGAGGAGGAGGAGGAAGAGGAAGAGCAGGAGGAAGAGGAGCAGGAGGAGGAAGAGGAGCAGGAAGAGGAGGGTGAGGGTGAGGAAGAGCAGGAGGAAGAGGAAGAAGAGCATGAGGAAGAGCGTGAGGAAGAGCGTGAGGAAGAAGAGCATGAGGAAGAAGAGCATGAGGAAGAGGAAGAGCGTGAGGAAGAGCGTGAGGAAGAAGAGCATGAGGAAGAAGAGCATGAGGAAGAGCATGAGGAAGAGCGTGAGGAAGAAGAGCATGAGGAAGAAGAGCATGAGGAAGAGGAAGAGTGTGAGGAAGAGCATGAGGAAGAAGAGCATGAGGAAGAAGAGCATGAGGAAGAGGAAGAGCATGAGGAAGAAGAAGAGTATGAGGAAGAGGAAGAGCATGAGGAAGAAGAGCATGAGGAAGAGGAAGAACAAGAGGAAGAGCATGAGAAAGAGGAAGTGCGTGAGGAAGAAGAGCATGAGGAAGAGCATGAGGAAGAGCGTGAGGAAGAAGAGAATGAGGAAGAGGAAGAGCGTGTGAGAACATCATCTGAGCTTCAAAGAGCTCTGAGATCGTTTGAACTTCGTCCTCGAGCGACAGAGTCGGTCCGGTCTGTTTGTGCTTGTTGTTGTTGTTGTTGTTGTTGTTGTTGTTGTTTACATTAGAGTT
>NC_136591.1:41206426-41211426 GCF_910589615.1 Taurulus bubalis | reverse complement strand
TTTTAAAGCCAACAAGTTGTGTACTTCAGTGTTTCCCCTACTGTTATAACAGGGGGGCGGGGCTTAGCCCTGAAGAAACCCCCGCTGTAATGTTCTCGATAGCTCCAGATCACAAGTTGTCATTTATGGTTCTCTTTCCCATAGAACCGGTCTACACCTTGTTCTATAAACCAAACTAAACGGCCGTATGTTATTGATCATATCCACACCACAGCTTGTCATTTATGTCTCTACATGGTCGCGTTTACTTGAAAGTGATTGCAATTTTCTTTATTCTGTTACTTAACCTTAATATACGCACAGATGGAGTCACAAAATGAAGTTATTTACAGAAAGAGTTTGAGAACCACTACTTTAAGTGTTTGTGTCGTCGCCTCTGAAGCTGTAAACCTAGTGGCCATTATGTCTGAATGTTACTGTGTAAAAGTACAACAACAAAGTAGCCACTTGTTTCATACATATTATATTATTATTATTATTTTAAAAGCCATCCCAGAGACTGTATATATATAGAGTGGATGTCAGCATAGACTTCTATACAACCAGAGGAGTCTCCCCCTGGTGGTTAGTAGAGAGAAGGCAGCTTTAACACATGACGCATAGACTTCTATACAACCAGAGGAGTCTCCCCCTGGTGGTCAGTAGAGAGAAGGCAGCTTTAACATATGACGCATAGACTTCTATACAACCAGAGGAGTCTCCCATTGGTGGTTAGGAGAGAGAAGGCAGCTTTAACACATGAAGCATAGACTTCTATACAACCAGAGGAGTCGCCCCCTGGTGGTCAGTAGAGAGAATGCAGCTTTAACACATGAAGCATATACTTCTATACAACCAGGGGAGTCGCTCCTGGTGGTCAGGAGAGATAATGCAGCTTTAACACATGAAGCATATACTTCTATACAACCAGAGGAGTCACCCCTGGTGGTCAGGAGAGAGAATGCAGCTTTAACACATGAAGCATATACTTCTATACAACCAGAGGAGTCGCCCCCTGGTGGTCAGTAGAGATAATGCAGCTTTAACACATGAAGCATATACTTCTATACAACCAGAGGAGTCGCCCCTGGTGGTCAGGAGAGAAAATGCAGCTTTAACACATGAAGCATATACTTCTATACAACCAGAGGAGTCACCCCCTGGTGGTCAGGAGAGAGAATGCAGCTTTAACACATGAAGCATATACTTCTATACAACCAGAGGAGTCGCCCCCTGGTGGTCAGTAGAGATAATGCAGCTTTAACACATGAAGCATATACTTCTATACAACCAGAGGAGTCACCCCTGGTGGTCAGGAGAGAGAATGCAGCTTTAACACATGAAGCATATACTTCTATACAACCAGAGGAGTCGCACCCTGGTGGTCAGGAGAGAGAATGCAGCTTTAACACATGAAGCATATACTTCTATACAACCAGAGGAGTCGCCCCTGGTGGTCAGGAGAGAGAATGCAGCTTTAACACATGAAGCATATACTTCTATACAACCAGAGGAGTCACCCCCTGGTGGTCAGGAGAGAGAATGCAGCTTTAACACATGAAGCATATACTTCTATACAACCAGAGGAGTCGCACCCTGGTGGTCAGGAGAGAGAATGCAGCTTTAACACATGAAGCATAGACGTCTATACAACCAGAGGAGTCAAATATAAATTATAGATTTAGAGGATCGACAGTTTGGCTCAAAGATCTGATTCTGGATGACGTGAAAGTGCCTCAAACATTTCATAATAGTAATAATAATAATAATAATAATAATAATAATAATAATCACAATAATATTAAGCCTCAAACATTTAAAGTGTGAATAATAATTAAAGTTCATTCAGCGGTGGAGACGACAGACGGAGAAACAACGTTGTTGAAACGTCACCGCTTTCTCACAGCTGATTGACCCCGAAGGTTGACACCCTGACACACACACACACACACACACACACACACACACACACACACACACACACACACACACACACACACACACACACACACACACACACACTAACCTGGGAGGTCAAACCCTCACCCAGAGCCTGGAGGCAAAACACACAGCACCTCCCCCTTTACTTATCTTCTTCTTCCTCCTCCTTTACTTCTCCTCCACTTCTTTTCTTCCTCATCTTCTTCTTCTTCCTCTACTCCTCCTGTTGTTTAATCTTCCTCTTCCTCCTTCCTCTCTTTCTCTTCTTATTCTTCCTATCCTCCACCTCCTTTACTTCTACACTTCTCCTCCTCCTCCTCCTCCTCATCTTCTTCCTGTCCTCCTCCTTTACTTCTCCTCCTCCTGTTCTTTCCTCACACACTTAAATTCACATAGAAAGTTTAGAGTTCAGAGCTGATCGATCGGATTGTTCTTGTTTATAAAGTTTTGACAGCAGGTAAAAAGGTTCCCGACCAGCCGTCAATCACCCGGCTCCTCAGGGCCCAGATGACCTTTGACCTCTGGACCTTTTAATCTGTAAATCTCATATCAGATCCATAATGTTCAGGATCATTTAATCCCTCCTTCTCTCCTTTCCTCTCCGTCTGTTATTCATCCCTCTCTCCTCCCCGGCCGACACATTCTCATACATCTTTTTTCCTCTCTTTCTGCTTTCAATTTAAATCTTTTTTCCTTCTTTGTTTTATTTTTTCTTCACAATTCAGTTAAAATCTGTTGAATAAAAAATAAAAACAGATGTTTTTTATTGTTTTAATCTTAGAATTAACATTTGCAAAAGATGAAATGAAAGCCAGAGGAAATAGAGCTGAGCTGTTGATCTGAGAGGAGGAAGGAGTACTCAAGTACACAGGGCCCTCCAGACGTATTGCAACCCCTAGTAAATATGAGCAAAACAGGCTGTGAACATAATTATTTTCTGTTCATCCTCTTGGTCTTTCACTCAAAATATTGACAAAAAACATACATTTTCATTGAAGTAACATTTTCGAAAGAAACATTTCTTTTTTAGAAAATAAATAAATATTTTTCTCTTAAACATGTGTGCCACAATTATTGGCACCCCGAGAAAATCTCATGATTAAAATCTAACTGAAGTATATTTCCAGTCATATTTTACATTTTTAAGTTCACCTGTTTGATTAGGAACTCTTACGTGGTCAACCATACTTCAAAACATGACTTCAAAACTAGCATCAGATATCTACAAACTAGCATCAGATATCTACAAACTAGCATCAGATATCTACAAACTACCATCAGATATCTACAAACTAGCATCAGATATCTACAAAACTACCATCAGATATCTACAAAACTACTATCAGATATCTACAAAACTACCATCAGATATCTACAAACTACCATCAGATATCTACAAACTACCATCAGATATCTACAAACTACCATCAGATATCTACAAACTACTATCAGATATCTACAAACTACTATCATATATCTACAAACTACCATCAGATATCTACAAACTACTATCAGATATCTACAAACTACTATCATATATCTACAAACTAGCATCAGATATCTACAAAACTACCATCAGATATCTACAAACTACCATCAGATATCTACAAACTACCATCAGATATCTACAAACTAGCATCAGATATCTACAAACTACTATCAGATATCTACAAACTACCATCAGATATCTACAAACTACCATCAGATATCTACAAAACTACTATCAGATATCTACAAAACTACCATCAGATATCTACAAACTACCATCAGATATCTACAAACTACCATCAGATATCTACAAACTACCATCAGATATCTACAAACTACTATCAGATATCTACAAACTACTATCATATATCTACAAACTACCATCAGATATCTACAAACTACTATCAGATATCTACAAACTACTATCATATATCTACAAACTAGCATCAGATATCTACAAAACTACCATCAGATATCTACAAACTACCATCAGATATCTACAAACTACCATCAGATATCTACAAACTACTATCAGATATCTACAAACTACCATCAGATATCTACAAACTACCATCAGATATCTACAAAACTACTATCAGATATCTACAAAACTACCATCAGATATCTACAAACTACCATCAGATATCTACAAACTACCATCAAATATCTACAAACTACCATCAGATATCTACAAACTACTATCAGATATCTACAAACTACTATCATATATCTACAAACTACCATCAGATATCTACAAACTACTATCAGATATCTACAAACTACTATCATATATCTACAAACTAGCATCATATATCTACAAAACTACCATCAGATATCTACAAACTACCATCAGATATCTACAAACTACCATCAGATATCTACAAACTACCATCAGATATCTACAAACTACTATCAGATATCTACAAACTACTATCATATATCTACAAACTACCATCAGATATCTACAAACTACCATCAGATATCTACAAACTACCATCAGATATCTACAAACTACTATCATATATCTACAAACTACTATCAGATATCTACAAACTACCATCAGATATCTACACAACTACCATCAGATATCTACAAACTACCATCAGATATCTACACAACTACCATCAGATATCTACAAAACTACCATCAGATATCTACAAACTACCATCAGATATCTACAAACTACTATCAGATATCTACAAACTACTATCATATATCTACAAACTACCATCAGATATCTACAAACTACCATCAGATATCTACAAACTACTATCAGATATCTACAAACTACTATCATATATCTACAAACTACTATCAGATATCTACAAACTACCATCAGATATCTACACAACTACCATCAGATATCTACAAGCTACCATCAGATATCTACACAACTACCATCAGATATCTACAAAACTACCATCAGATATCTACAAACTACCATCAGATATCTACACAACTACCATCAGATATCTACAAAACTACCATCAGATATCTACAAACTACTATCAGATATCTACAAACTACTATCATATATCTACAAACTACTATCAGATATCTACAAACTACTATCATATATCTACAAACTACCA
>NC_136591.1:41153926-41201426 GCF_910589615.1 Taurulus bubalis | reverse complement strand
ATAATTTAATCCTGAACCAAAGAGACTTTTAATCTGAAAGGCACACTTCCTGTTTTGGTCTCATGGATTCTGATCTGAATGAATGAATGAATGAATGAATGAATGAATGAATCTCTTTTTCCTGGTTCAGGTTCATCGTTCAGGACGCTGAATGAGGAGAGACAGACGTGTGTGTGTGTGTGTGTGTGTGTGTGTGTGTGTGTGTGTGTGTGTGTGTGTGTGTGTGTATAATCTCCATGTGTAGTAATCTAAAGTAAAATGCTCTTAGATTACAGAGCAGGTCTCACCAGATTAGTGACCTAGTTTTTACAATCTGTCTCACACGTGTGTGTGTGTGTGTGTGTGTGTGTGTGTGTGTGTGTGTGTGTGTGTGTGTGTGTGTGTGTGCGTGTGTGTGCTCGCTATGCACTTTATATTAGTTTTTATGCCAGTCATATTGTGTGTGTGTGTCTGTGTGTGTGTGTGTGTGTGTGTGTGTGTGTGTGTGTGTGTGTGTGTGTGTGTGCATGATAAGCTAACAGTTCCCATAGGAGCAGACTTCAATTCCCATAATCCCGATGAAGGAATGTGAGGAATGTTGACTGCTGCACATTCCTGAACACACACCTACTGTGTGTGTGTGTGTGTGTGTGTGTGTGTGTGTGTGTGTGTGTGTGTGTGTGTGTGTGTATAATAATGATAAAATAGTTTAGTAATACACTTTACGTTTTCTTTCTTTTAGTTGGTATTAACTATACAAATAAAACATTTAATTATTAGTGGAAACAAACATGAAATAGCCTCAATAATGCAGTATTTTATAAATATTAAGAGCAAAAGGCGTTGTGAGGAGGTGAAGAGCAGCGTCGCCCCCTGCTGGCCAACAGGATGAACACTAAAAGTCCTCAGTCACTTTAATACTTTAATACTTTAATACTTTAATACTTTAATATCACAGCTTTCATTGAAAAGAGCTTTTGCAGTTTTATTTTTTCTGTGGTTTGTTCACGTACTGATGCAAGATTTAAATATTATCCTGGGGATAAATACTTATCGAAGTAACAAAGCAACCAATAAAACAACCAACCCACAAACTAGGCAACCAACCAACCAAGTAACCAACAAAGCAAGCAACCAACTACATAAGACACTAGCAACCAACCAACAAAGCAAGGAAGCAACCAACCAACAAACTAAGCAACCAAACAAGTAACCAACAAAGCAACCAACCAATAAACTAAGCAACAAAGCAACCAACTAACAACAAAAGCAAGCAAGCAACCAACAAAGCAAGCAAGCAACCAACAAACTAAGCAACCAAGCAACCAACAAAGCAAGCAAGCAACCAATAAACTAAGCAACAAAGCAACCAACTAACAACAAAAGCAAACAAGCAACCAACAAACTAAGCAAGCAAACAACAAACTAAGCAACCAAGCAACCAACAAACTAAGCAACAAAGCAACCAACTAACAACAAAAGCAAGCAACCAACAAACTAAGCAACCAACAAAGCAAGCAAGCAACCAATAAACTAAGCAACAAAGCAACCAACTAACAACAAAAGCAAGCAAGCAACCAACAAACTAAGCAAGCAAACAAACTAAGCAACCAACAAAGCAAGCAAGCAACCAACAAACTAAGCAAGCAAGCAACCAACAAAGCAAGCAAGCAACCAATAAACTAAGCAACAAAGCAACCAACTAACAACAAAAGCAAACAAGCAACCAACAAACTAAGCAAGCAACCAACAAACTAAGCAGCCAAGCAACCAACAAACTAAGCAACAAAGCAACCAACTAACAACAAAAGCAACCAACAAACTAAGCAACCAAGCAACCAACAAAGCAAGCAAGCAACCAATAAACTAAGCAACAAAGCAACCAACTAACAACAAAAGCAAGCAAGCAACCAACAAACTAAGCAAACAAATAAACTAAGCAACCAACAAAGCAAGCAAGCAACCAACAAACTAAGCAACCAACAAAGCAAGCAAGCAACCAATAAACTAAGCAACAAAGCAACCAACAAACTAAGCAACAAAGCAACCAACTAACAACAAAAGCAAGCAAGCAACCAACAAACTAAGCAACCAAGCAACAAACCAATAAACTAAGCAACAAAGCAACCAACTAACAACAAAAGCAAGCAACCAACAAACTAAGCAACCAAGCAACCACCCAAGCAAGCAAGCAACCAACAAACTAGCAACAAAGCAACCAACTAACAACAAATGCAAGCAAGCAACCAACAAACTAAGCAAGCAAACAACAAACTAAGCAACCAAGCAACCAACAAAGCAACCAACAAACTAAGCAACCAAACAAGTAACCAACCAACCAACCAACCAACAAAGCAAACAAGCAAGCAAGTAACCAACCAACAAACTAAGCAACCAACCAACAAACTAAGCAACCAACCAACAAACTAAGCAACCAACCAACAAACTAAGCAACCAACCAACAAACTAAGCAACCAACCAACAAACTAAGCAACCAACCAACAAACTAAGCAACCAAACAACAAACTAAGCAACCAACCAACAAACTAAGCAACCAACCAACAAACTAAGCAACCAAACAACAAACTAAGCAACCAACCAACAAACTAAGCAACCAACCAACAAACTAAGCAACCAAACAACAAACTAAGCAAGCAAGCAACAAACAAAAACAAGCAACCAAACAACAAACTAAGCAACCAACCAACAAACTAAGCAACCAACCAACAAACTAAGCAACCAAACAACAAACTAAGCAACCAACCAACAAACTAAGCAACCAAACAACAAACTAAGCAAGCAAGCAACAAACAAAAACAAGCAACCAAACAACAAACTAAGCAACCAACCAACAAACTAAGCAACCAACCAACAAACTAAGCAACCAAACAACAAACTAAGCAACCAACCAACAAACTAAGCAACCAACCAACAAACTAAGCAACCAACCAACAAACTAAGCAACCAAACAACAAACTAAGCAACCAACCAACAAACTAAGCAACCAACCAACAAACTAAGCAACCAACCAACAAACTAAGCAACCAACCAACAAACTAAGCAACCAACCAACAAACTAAGCAACCAACCAACAAACTAAGCAACCAAACAACAAACTAAGCAAGCAAGCAACAAACTAAGCAACCAACCAACAAACTAAGCAACCAAACAACAAACTAAGCAACCAACCAACAAACAAAGCAACCAAACAACAAACTAAGCAACCAACCAACAAACTAAGCAACCAACCAACAAACTAAGCAACCAAACAACAAACTAAGCAACCAAACAACAAACTAAGCAAGCAAGCAACAAACAAAACAAGCAACCAAACAAGTAACCAACAAAGCAAGCAAGACTTTAAAAGTCATGTTTTCATTCTGACTTTAAGAGTTTTCATAGAGTACATTCATGTTTTCATTCTGACTTTAAGAGTTTTCATAGAGTACTTTCATGTTTTCATTCTGACTTTAAGAGTTTTCATAGAGTACTTTCATGTTTTTGTGTATCAGAAACACACGTTTGGAGTATTTCTATACCTGGAGGAGATATAAAGCTCTGAGTTGATCTCAGAAATAAAACTGATCTGAGGACTAAAACCTCTCGTCTTGGAGTGAATATTATGAATATTATGAATACTAGGATACTATGATATGAAGGTAATATGACAGAATGAACCGTCTCCACATAAGAAAAGGTAAAGTGTTGAGAACTGAAGCTGCAGCTTCACCTCCGTCCTCTAGGGGGAGACACACACCATCACATCCCATAATAACTTCAAGGTTTTACTAGAATGTCTGATGTTTCTGGATTAATACTCCAGTAAAAGTACAACATGCACCTCTGATGTAGTACAGTAAAAGTACAATATGTACTTCTGAGATGTAGTACAGTAAAAGTACAATATATACCTCTGAGATGTAGTACAGTAAAAGTACAACATGTACTTCTGAGATGTAGTACAGTTAAAGTACAACATGTACCTCTGATGTCGTACAGTAAAAGTACAATATGTACTTCTGAGATGTAGTACAGTAAAAGTACAACATGTACCTCTGAGATGTAATACAGTAAAAGTACAACATAACCTTTGATAGAAAAATAAATACACAAATAAAGTACAAGTACCTCAATTTGTAAACAATCCCCAAATGTTCTCTTGATAAAATAAACATTCTCACCTGAATCTGCAGGTGAAGCGATGGTGACGTCACCTCCTCCTCCTCCTCTTCCTCCTCCTCCTCATCCTCTTCCTCCTCTTCCTTATCACTGTTTGCCTCCTCCTCTTCATCCTTCTCCTCTTCCTCTCCTCCTCCAGACGTTGGTGCGATCTGATTGGTCGGCTCCAAGTGGGCGTGGCCGAAGGGCTCTGACGGACAGGACTCTTCCTCCATGGTGACGATGGAGACCCGGACCTCGTCTTCCTCGTCTTCCTCGTCTTCCTCGCCTCCTCCTCTTCCTCGGCAGAGTGAGGACGAGAGGAAAGGAAAGGAGATGATGGAGGAGGAGGAGCCCACCTTCATCACCTTCATCACCTCCTCTTCCTCTTCCTCCTCCTCTCTCCTTTCTGGACGCTCCATCTCTTGTTCGTCACGCAGAAAAGTTACAGAGACGCATCCTGAAAAAGATCAACACATTAATAATGGAAATAATAATATGAATAATAATAATGATAATAATAAAAATAGTATTAATAATAATACAAATAATATAATTAATAATAAAATAAATGATAATAATAATGATATTAATAATAATATTGATTATTACAGAAAATATCAGAACGTTGCAGAAGTATTGATTGATTGGTAAAATATTATATTATTATATCTGACACAGTTATCACAGTTATGGTGTATGTTATATTTTAACTCAAAGTACTGTAGTTTAACCTGAGAGAAACATAAAGTACACATGTATTTGAGTGCAGTACTCAGTACCTTCCTTCTGCAGTACTTCTGCTGTAAGTACTGCAGTATCTCAGTGTTTTGTATTATTAAAACATTATCAAACATTCCACATGTAATGAAGCAGCAGACTCACATTCATAAACAACACATGTTCTGCCCAGGAAGACTTTACACTTTAAACTCCTTACTTCTTCTTCTTCTTCTTCTTCTTCTTCTTCTTCTTCTTCTTCTTCTTTTATTTCTTCCTCGTCTCTTTTTTTAAATGTAGCTTCAACGTTTCCGCTCAAAAGTTTCTTTATGTTGAACTTCTTCAGATTTGTGTTTATTGTTTACATTTATTTTAAACTTTTCCTCATAATAAACTTTCCTCTTCTTCGCTCTGCACATGGAGCTTTGTTTGGCGCGCTTTGATGACGTCACACGCCTTGGTAAAGAGCGCGCCCCTCAAGATTCATTTAATGAATATTCTGTATTTATGTTTTATTATTATTTTAGTTCATTTTTAGAGGATAACTTCTATTATTTAAAAAAACTAATTAATAAATGTATTACTTTACTTAATTTTTAGAGGAGAAGCTTTTAAAACAGATCTAAACAAATCTCTTGTTTTATTATTATTATTATTATTATTATTATTATTATTATTATTATTGTTTATTTTTAGAGGATACCTTTTTAGAACCGGGAACATTCTTAAACGATTTTTAAAAAAAAAACACATTCATTTTGTGGTTATTTTTTGTGATGATTTTTTTCAAAACTGGTATTATTTTTAAACTATTTTTAATTGTAATCTAATTTAATAAAAAATAAAAAAATGTTTTCTCTTGGTTTCTTTTTCGAGAACTTTGTAAAACCGATATTATTTTTAAACGATAATTTTCATTAAATTAATTTATATGTTTAATAGTGTCTTTTTAGAGCTGAACTTTTAAATAAGGACAGGATATTAAATCATTCATATGCTATCACTCTTATTATTATAAACAGAAACAAAAATAATACTTTAGTCGTAAAACATGTAATAAAAGTATATAAAAATAACAGTTTAGTTACCAACAGTTAAACACAAATGAGAGTAAAAGTACCATAAAGTCAGTGGTGAAAGGTAACTAAGTACATTTACTCAAGTAAACCTAACCCTTACACTTTAATACAGTATTTTAATTTTTTCTTCTTATATTTTCTGTCAGGTTTAAATGTAGAGAAACTATGAAAATGTATTTGTAGAACTCAGATTGATTCACTGCAACATTACGGGAGAACTGTAGCAATTATCAATTATATATATATATATATATATATATATATATATATATATATATATATATATATATATATATATATATATACACACATATATACTATATATACACACATATATATTAATATATATATATAATCTATATTTAAAAACATATATTATATGTATAATCACACGCATATATATATATATATATATATATATATATATATATATATATATATATATAACATATATTTTATAAAACAAAATATGTATAATATATATATCATATTTAACAGGCAGCAGAAGAAGAAACAAAGCGTGTTGGAGGAATAATATTTTTTTAATTAGTAGATCATATATTTTTATACAAATATCAAATATTGACATCATACGTACATAAATACAGAAACATAAACATACAAATATCATTGGCACTTCTGTCTTCTCCCGCCGGTTTGAATCAGAGACGTTTAAAATGTCTCCTCATCTTTAAACGGCAGGATTCTGTGATTTACGGATCTATTGTCATTTAAAGAACATCATTTGTATTGTAATCAGGCCACATGTTCCTCCGCTTGGTCCGTTCAAGGTGAAGCTGCACGATCAAAAGTTAAGACACAACGTTGTTGTTGCAGAAAGGATGGAATCACTACTTTCCTTGAACAAAACCTCTAAACATTTTGATGCTTTATTCTTTTGAGAAAGCAAAATAACAGTCAATGGGTCAATGCTCCCCTGTGAGGACGGAAGGCACGTTGATCCGTTTATACACAAGAAGCATTTGGCAAAGCGAGAACGTCCTTCATCCTTTAAAAAGGGATCGTTGTGATGAGCTACTTCTCCATATTCATAAGGTTTTCACCCCTCTACCTTGCGGTCAGACAGCACTTCCTGCAAAGCAGAACTGAAGCCGTTATCCTCCTCCACCGGACTCCAAGGACAAAAACAGTGATTTAACCTCTCAGAACACAAGAGGTTCTCTGCCAGGCTAAATCCCTGTTTTTGTCAATGGAGTCTGGTGGTTTTAAAGAGAGCACGGTAGGAAGGTAAAGTGGTGACAATATTGAAAATAGCGGACTCTAAAATGCGTCCAAAGCAAAACATTGTTCTGTTCCTCTCCTGTAGAGAAACACCGACTATGGAGAAGTAGCTCATAGGGCCACACTGTCCCTTTAAGAGGACGTCATTAGTGCTTAAAATGGAACGCATCCTTCTACCACCTTGAGTTTTAACGCGTAGGAGACAAAGTCATCTCGATAGCGTCTGTGCTTCATATTGGGCTGTGGCCTCCAGCCGAACTGGAGGTTTTTGATTGTCCTTTCTTCCGACATGAATAGAAGTCTGTTCTTCATGTTTACCTCCAAGTAAAGAAGGAAAGAGTAGGAGCCGCTTAGACTTCGTGTTGGAACGCAGCCTCAGATTCCTCCTGTTATCTCCAGCCCGGCCTGGCGGACTTGCCCGAGTCCCTGGAGTGAGCCGACTTGTCGGAGAAGGCGCCGCTGTCGTTCCGCCGGTGGCCTTTAGGGGGAACCGGCGGGTCGTGGAGCGGCGACCGAGGAGGCGCCCTGATGCTCTGAGACCGCCTCAGCGAGGAGGAGGAGGAAGGTTTGAGGGTGGAGGAGGACGTGGAGGTGGAGGGGACTCTCAGCGAGCCGGTTCGGGTGAAAGGCGAGGTGGTGCTGGGAGGAGGAATGGAGGAGGTCTTGGGGGAGGGCTTAAGGGAGGGTTTAAGGGAGGAGCCAGGGTGGGGTGAAGGAGGAGGAGAGGCAGGAGAAGGAGTGAGGGTGTGGGTTCGTCTGAAAGAAGAAGAGGCAGTGCTTTGGGTGAAACCAGGAAGCGGCAAAGCCGAAGGGGTACCGGCTTTGTGGGCAGGAGTAACAGGAGCACTGACGCTGCCTCCGCCTCCTTGAGAGAGCGACCGCAGCGTGGAGCGACACATCTTCTCCTCCGGCGGCGGTTTGGGTTTAGCTAAAGGCTTCCGGACGGACGGCCTCCTCTGTGCGTCCTGGTTCTGCTCACGAGGACCTGGAACCTTCTGGCCTCTCGCATCCTTGGGGTCCGGCGGCTTCTGGACGCTGGAACGGCGGGACGACGGCGCGGTCGACGAACGCTCTCCTCGTCGGAGGGAGGTGCCGTCAAGGAGGTCGGAGGCGGTCAGACCGGTGGGTGCCGCGACGCCGGAGGAGCGCCGCTGGTGGCCGGGAGGCTTCTCGGGATGTTTGCCCAGAACCGGAGCGCCTCGGCTGGTCCTGGAGATGGGCACGACACGCCTCAGGTTCTGGTTCTCATGGTTCGTAAGGGTGCGGACATGCTTGATCTTGTTGGCGGCGGCGGATGCGGCAGCGGTTGCGGCAGCGGATGCGGCAGTGGCGGGTTTCGTCCCAGCGGGTTTCGTCTTCGAGGTAGGGAGGTTCTTGGTGGAAGACTTGGACGAATTTGCCGATCCTGCCTTTCCATTCGTGGAAGAAGCTGCCTCTGGGCGACAGGAAGCAGCTTTGTTTCTGCTCCGGTCGCCTGTTGATTGTTCCGTCCTCGCATCTCTCTTCTCATTGGTGGAGCCCTTTGCTTCTGCCCTTTGATTGGCTGTTCTTTTAGCCCCGTTGGCCGCCGCAGGCCTTGCTGGGCGCCACATGGGGGAGGAGGTGGGGTGCGACGGATCGTCGCGCCGGGCGACAGGCACCGGTTGGCTGCTGATGGGTTCAGGCGCTGGCTTCTCATTGGCCGGCTGAGGTTCTGAAGGCGTGCGATTGGCTGGGGCAGAGGAAGCTTGCCGTCTCCCTCCCCGATGGTCGTGCTCAGCTCGCGCAGGGGCGTCCTCGGCGTTCGCGAGCTCGCCGGCGGGCTCGCACACGCCCGTCACGCACCACACGACCGCCTGTTCCTCGCATCCCTCCTCTTCCTCTTTTCTTTCCACATTCCCAGTCTGGGAGTTACCCCGCACCAACTCGACCTCTTGGTCCTGGCGCCAATGCCGAGTGCCGTGAGGCCCTTTGCGGACCTCGTCGAACCCTTTCAGCTCAGGCACCAATGTGCATTTCTCAAAAAACACATTTCCACTAAAATCCTGCTCAGCTTTGTTCGCTCTGGCGAGTTCCCCGACGGCGAGTCGATCTTCGCCGTCGTTGTTGAGGTCGGACTGCCGGTTGGCATCGGAGGTAGTTGTGACTGTGATCCCGAGATCGGTAGTATTTTGAGCATCGATGCTGAGGTAAGTGGCGGTTGTGTGGTTTAGTGTGCTCGAAGCAGTCTTGGGAGGGGAGGACGGGGATCGCGGTGTAGCCTGTCCCGCTCGAGGCTGCTGGTTTTGGGGGACCATGAGTCCCGGACTTCTACGTTCGGGAGAGGCCGATAGAAAAGACGTCGGCGCCGACCCCAGGTGCGGGCTCAGTTCCCGGTCGACGCCGACAACCGGCGAACCGGACAAAGACTTCCTGGAGCGCCGCGAGCTACGTTGGCGTCCCAGAGAGTTGCTGAAGGGCGAGCCAGGGCCGAACTTTGGCGACAGGAGCTCCGCCAGCAGCCGGGTGTCGTCGTGCGGCAACACGGCGGCCGACATGTCCGCCTCGCTGTGGCAGCGCATCCCGAACGCCCCGTCGACCTAAAGGCAGAAACACACCCGTCACTCGTCGGCCGGTTGGCGTGTCTGTGAGCCTCTTGACCTCTTGACCTCTTACCTCCTGGCTGCCGGACCACGAGTGCCTCTTCTGCTCTTCCTGCTCCTGTAAACGCCGGTGGCGGGACGCCTCCTTCGCCTCCCGCTCCGCGTTCTCCTGCAGAGGAGAAGTTTTAATGTCATGTCAGCAGAATCTGTGAGATAAAATATTACCGACGACTACAGGCCACATTCACTGTACTTAAATACAAAGTACTTCAATGGAGTATTCACGTTTTATGCCACTTTCTACTTCTACTGTACTAATATGAGGTTTAGTCGAGTCATTTTATCGAGTAAAAATATGTTTAGATTATTTTGTATTTATGTAGTGAGGTACGTATGTGTGGATTCTGTGCTATTTGTGATTTACTGTAACGGAATATTTTTACTGTCTGGTATTTGTACTTTTACTGTAACTTAAGTATCTGAATACTTCCTCCAACACTTCCTTAGATAGATAGATAAAACATCAATATACTTTATCTGTAAGCTTGCACGTTGTTGTTTATGCTGTTGTTGTTTACGTTGTTGTTCTTTATGTAGTTGTTCTTTACTTTTTTGTTCACTATGTAGTTGTTCTTTACATTTTTGTCATTTACTCTGTTGTTCTTTACATTGTTGTTGTTTACGCTGTTGTTCTCTACGCTGTTCTCTACACTGTTGTTCTTCACACTGTTGTTCTTTACACTGTTGTTCTTCATGCTGTTGTTCTTTACGCTGTTGTTCTTTACGCTGTTGTTCTTCATGTTGTTGTTATTTACGCGGTTGTCTTTACGCTGTTGTTCTTCACACTGTTGTCTTCACGTTGTTGTTCTTTACGCTATTGTTCTTCACGCTGTTGTCTTTACGCTGTTGTTCTTCACGTTGTTGTTCTTTACGCTTTTGTTATTCACGTTGTTGTTCTTTACACTGTTATCTTTACGCTGTTGTTCTTCACGCTGTTGTCTTCACGTTGTTGTTCTTCACGCTGTTGTTCTTCACGCTGTTGTTCTTCACGCTGTTGTTCTTCACGCTGTTGTTCTTCATGTTGTTGTTCTTCACGCTGTTGTCTTCACGCTGTTGTTCTTCATGTTGTTGTTCTTTTCGCTGTTGTCTTTACGATGTTGTTCTTCACACTGTTGTCTTCACGCTGTTGTTCTTCATGTTGTTGTTCTTCACGCTGTTGTCTTCACGCTGTTGTTCTTCATGTTGTTGTTCTTTTCGCTGTTGTCTTTACGCTGTTGTTCTTCACGTTGTTGTCTTCACGCTGTTGTTCTTCATGTTGTTGTTCTTTACGCTGTTGTCTTTACGCTGTTGTTCTTCACGCTGTTGTCTTCACGCTGTTGTTCTTCATGTTGTTGTTCTTTACGCGGTTGTCTTTACGCTGTTGTTCTTCATGTTGTTGTTCTTTACGCTGTTGTTCTTCACGCTGTTGTCTTCACGCTGTTGTTCTTCACGTTGTTGTTCTTAACGCTGTTGTCTTTACGCTGTTGTTCTTCACGCTGTTGTTCTTCACGTTGTTGTTCTTTACACTGTTGTCTTTACGCTGTTGTTCTTTACACTGTTGTTTTTACGTTGTGTTCTTTATGTTCTTGTCTTTACGCTGTGTTCTTTACGCTGTTGTTCATTACGTTGTTGTTCATTACATTGTTCTTTATGTTTTTGTTCTTTACACTGTTGTCTTTACACTGTGATTCTTTACACTGTGGTTATTTACATTGTTGTAGTTGTTTGCACTGTAGTTGTTTACGCTGTTGTTGTTTACCTTGACCGCGGCGCTGAACCTGCAGCAGAAGGTGTTGAAGATGCTGAAGCAGTCGTCCAGCCTGAACGTCTCTCGGTCTTCACAGAAGAAGTCGATCAGCTCGCTGCCGTCCTTCTTCAGCTGCTGCCGGCTGCCGCGCAGCGCGCACAGCGACGCGGTGGCCGACTGGGACGAAAACAAACACACGGCGGGGCGTGAACACACAAGTACCGCGTGCAGAAGTACCACCTAACAGGGTCTCTGGGTTCTACCTGCAGGAAGCCGTCCAGCTGCTGCAGCAGCGCCGTGTCTCTCTTGACGTTCTCCTCGACTGAGCGCGTGCGAGACGTCTGCCACTGAAGCTCAGCGTCCAGCGTTTCCAAGGAGATCCTACGAAGAAAAAAAAAACATGAAGCTGATGGGGGGCTGATGGGAAATGTAGTCTTTAGTAGGTGAAAAAACAAGATGTCTGACTTGGAGGCAGGCTGCACGTGATTCAACTTCAGGGGGAACTCCAACAGCTTTGTGTCTTTCTTCTGGGCTTCCTGGAGGAGAGAAGAATGAGCACAATGAGAGAGGACTTCATCCACCACAGGAGGACCCTCATCACCCGAAACCTGAACCTGAACCCAGAAACACAGGCTTTAAAACGTTAACCGGCACCCAACATGTCTTTTTTGGTCCTCACAAAGAAAGAGATGTTGGTCTCTGTTTCCTGTCCACTACGGATGTAAATTAGCTTAAAGCTGTGCACCTTTCATGGGAAATAAATAAACACACACACACACACACACACGATACTGACCAGAGCGACAAAGTGCAGCAGGTTCATGCCCGGTTTGTTGGCTTTGGTGTCGGCCAGAGACAGAAGGGACGACAGCTTGAAACCCACAGCGTTTCCTGCATAACCTCCCTGCAACACACACAGTGTTCATGAAGCAGTGAGCACTATAGTGTACATGAAGCAGCACTATAGTGTACATGAAGCAGTGAGCACTATAGTGTACATGAAGCAGCACTATAGTGTACATGAAACAGTGAGCACTATAGTGTACATGAAGCAGCACTATAGTGTTCATGAAGCAGCACTATAGTGTTCATGAAGCAGTGTTTACTATAGTGTTCTTTAAAGCCGGTTCTCACCGCGTTGAGCAGGTTCCCCGCCTGCAGAACCAGGTGCAGAACCGCATGAAGCTCCTCACAGCTCATCAGCTCTGCAGGAGAAACAATTCAAAGAAAAGATTAAAGACGAGAAGAAACAAACTCCTTCACACGAGCAATCAGAAGACGGCTCATAGTCCTGGAGGTGTGAGCGCGTCGGTTCACACGGCTCAGAATAGCTGCTGTTAGTGTGAGAGGGTTTGATTAGTGCAGGTGTTAACGAGTCTCAGAGACACAACTGCAAACTCTGAACGTCTGGTGTTCTTTTCCCTCAATTTATATGAAAATAAAGCCCCAAAAACTCTTTAAAGGGTGAACCATGAAAGCTTGAAGTGAAACAGTCGGGTACCTTTGGTGGCGGCGTGCAGGATGCTAACGTGTTGCTTCATGACCTCACACGCTGTGGGGAACTCCTCCTTCAGCAGCATGGACTCTATCCGCACCGGGTAGCTGGGATCAATACATAGATCAATACATAGATCAATACATCAGTTATCCAACGGTTTATGTGCATTGAACTCATGAGGACGTGATAAGACATCTAAGAATAATACCCGAATAAGTGTTTTAAATAAAATACAAATCATGTAGAATATTCCACACACACACAATAAAAAATACAAATATTTTAAAATTACAATTAATTAAGAGAAAAAAAGAAGAAGAAAATACAATTACGTGAAGTTCCCCCACCCCACTAAATAAATAAATAAAAGTCATGTGAACCCTCAGCCCTTCACACACAAAACATTAAGAAACAAATACTGTAGAAACAAATAAATAAAACAATGTCTCCGACAATATTTAAAAAATATTTAAAAATGTTACTTTCTTTTTTTAAATATAAAAACATGTTTTTTTTTTTTTTTTAGAAATATTTAAAAATATTTAAAAATGTTTAAAAATATGTAATAAAACCCTCACGCTTTCACTCACCAACATTAAGAAATAAATGTACGTAAGAAAAAAGCTAAATTGTTTTTAAATTGAATAAAATTCATGTAAAATATTACACAGTAAAACGTATGTAGTTCAGTGAAGAAATGTGAGTTAAATTGCTACATAGCATTTATGTATCCACTTCAGCATCAACCTGATTGCCCACTGGAGGTCAAAGGTCAACGCCGAGCTCGGCCTCTCACCTGGGCAGCTGGACCAGCAGGTACACGAAGGAGTCGGCCAATGAGAGCTTAGCGATGTCGCCGCGGTACGACCTCAGCTTCTTCACCTTCAGGAGAGGAACAGGAAGAAGAGAAGGTCACTAACATGTATGTGTGTGTGTGTGTGTGTGTGTGTGTGTGTGTGTGTGTGTGTGTGTGTGTGTGTGTGTGTGTGTGTGTGTGTGTGTGTGTGTGTGTGTGTTACCTCCTCAGCCTCCGGCAGCATCTTCAGCAGCTCCCTCAGAGGCTCCGCCCCGTATGGCTCACTGTTGCCGTGGTGAATATCGTCTACTATCGTCTGATTGGGCCTGGAGGAGGAAGAGGAGGAGGAGGAGGAAGAGGAGGAGGAGGAGGAGGAGGAGGAGGAGGAGGAGGAGGAGGAGGAAGAGGAGGAGGAGGAGGATGAGAAGGAGGAAGAGGAGGAGGAAGAGGATTACTACGTTGTATTCTCAGTGATAATAACGAGCCAACGATGGTCAGATATTGTGATGATGGATTTTTCATTTCAAGTCATGAATGTTTTTGTTTTATATCTTTGTAAAATTATTATATTGTTTTTTTCTAAAGCAGCACGAGAGATGTGTGACCAGGAGTCACGTCATATTTACAGGTGTTATGTTTACACTACGTCACATTTACAGGTGTTATACGTACAGGTGTTATACATACAGGTGTTATACATACAGGTGTTATACGTACAGGTGTTATACATATAGGTGTTATACGTACAGGTGCTATATGTACAGGTGTTATACATACAGGTGTTATACGTACAGGTGTTATACATATAGGTGTTATACGTACAGGTGTTATACGTACAGGTGTTATACATACAGGTGTTATACATACAGGTGTTATACGTACAGGTGTTATACATACAGGTGTTATACATACAGGTGTTATACATATAGGTGTTATACGTACAGGTGCTATATGTACAGGTGTTATACATATAGGTGTTATACATACAGGTGTTATACGTACAGGTGTTATATGTACAGGTGTAATACATATAGGTGTTATACGTACAGGTGTTATATGTACAGGTGCTATATGTACAGGTGTTATACATATAGGTGTTATACGTACAGGTGTTATACGTACAGGTGTTATATGTACAGGTGTTATACATACAGGTGTAATACATATAGGTGTTATACGTACAGGTGTTATACGTACAGGTGCTATATGTACAGGTGTTATACATATAGGTGTTATACATACAGGTGTTATACGTACAGGTGTTATATGTACAGGTGTTATATGTACAGGTGTTATACATACAGGTGTAATACATATAGGTGTTATACGTACAGGTGTTATACGTACAGATGTTATACATACAGGTGTTATATGTACAGGTGTTATACGTACAGGTGTTATATGTACAGGTGTTATACATACAGGTGTTATACATATAGGTGTTATATGTACAGGTGTTATACATACGGGTGTTATACGTACAGGTGTTATACATACAGGTGTTATACATACAGGTGTTATACATAAAGGTGTTATACATACAGGTGTTATACATACAGGTGTTATATGTACAGGTGTT
This sequence comes from Taurulus bubalis, assembly GCF_910589615.1. Classification (NCBI taxonomy): domain Eukaryota; kingdom Metazoa; phylum Chordata; class Actinopteri; order Perciformes; family Cottidae; genus Taurulus; species Taurulus bubalis. The sequence goes on along the minus strand of NC_136591.1, from coordinate 41,186,028 downwards.
ATACATACAGGTGTTATATGTACAGGCGTTATACATACAGGTGTTATATTTGCAGGTGTTATACATACAGGTGTTATATTTACAGCTGTTATATTTACAGGTGTTATATGTACAGGTGTTATACATACAGGTGTAATACATATAGGTGTTATACGTACAGGTGTTATACGTACAGGTGTTATACATACAGGTGTTATATGTACAGGTGTTATACGTACAGGTGTTATACATACAGGTGTTATACATATAGGTGTTATATTTACAGGTGTTATACATACAGGTGTTATATGTACAGCTGTTATATTTACAGGTGTTATACATATAGGTGTTATATGTACAGGTGTTATATTTACAGGTGTTATACATATAGGTGTTATATGTACAGGTGTTATATTTACAGGTGTTATACATACAGGTGTTATATGTACAGCTGTTATATTTACAGGTGTTATACATATAGGTGTTATATGTACAGCTGTTATATTTACAGGTGTTATACATATAGGTGTTATATGTACAGGTGTTATATTTACAGGTGTTATACATACAGGTGTTATATTTACAGGTGTTATATTTACAGGTGTTATACATACAGGTGTTATATTTACAGGTGTTATATTTACAGGTGTTATACATATAGGTGTTATATGTACAGGTGTTATATTTACAGGTGTTATACATACAGGTGTTATATTTACAGGTGTTATATTTACAGGTGTTATACATATAGGTGTTATATGTACAGGTGTTATATTTACAGGTGCTCTATGACCCACAGCCTCCCTCATGCCTGTATGTCTGTGTGTGTTTGGAAAGCAACACATTCAGGACACATTGTGACTTCCTCCATGTTACTGAACCTCTGACTTTAAACATGGGAAATAACTCTGTAGCACTTTCTAATAACTACACACTATTTAGCATTAGTGAAGCATGAGTAAAACATTATATGTATAAATAAATGCATGAATAAATGACTTTACTGATTTACTATCACTTTATAAATGATCTTATCATCTATATGTCCTTTATACTTCATTTACAAATGAGGAATCCATCATTTATAAAGTATGAAAACCCAATCATGAAACGCATAATAGTCAAGCTTATTAATCAAGAATAAAACATGTATAACTGTGTTAATGAATTGCATACTAATGAGTTACTAATGAGTGTTCATGTTGGAACAATGCTTTATAAATGATTTAAGTGTTTATTCATGCTTCACTAATGCTGTGTGTAGTTATTATAAAGTGCTACCAAGAAATCAAAGACATTAAGTGTTGTATTGTTACACACACTGGAGGCAGTTTGTTTTGTGTCTCTTTGTGGTAATTATGTGTCTCTGTGAATCTTTGCTTAGTTGTTGTTAGTAGTTGTTTTGTGTCTCTTTGTAGTTGTTTTATGTCTCTTTGTGGTTGTTTTGTTTCTCTTTGTAGTTGTTTTGTTATTCTTTGCAGTTGTGTCTCATTGTAGTGGTTTTGTGTCTCATTGTAGTGGTTTTGTGTCTCATTGTAGTGGTTTTGTGTCTCTTTGTAGTTGTTTTATGTCTCTTTGTAGTTGTTTTGTGTCTCTTTGTAGTTGTTTTGTTATTCTTTGCAGTTGTGTCTCATTGTAGTGGTTTTGTGTCTCATTGTAGTGGTTTTGTGTCTATGTAGTTGTTTTGTGTCTCTTTGTAGTTGTTTTGTGTAGTTTTGTAGTGGTTTTGTTTCTCTTTGTGTTAATCTTGTTTCTCTCCTAGTCGTTTTCTCTTGTTGACGTTTTGCTTCTCTTTGTATTTTCCCTTTTTAAATATATATATCTATATCTTTCTATTATTATGGCAATATATAATATTATAACATTTTAAAATTTTTCCCAGGTTCAACCCAAAGGCGTCAGAGGGACGTCCTCTCATGTGACTTGGAAACAGTTGCATGTTAATGAAATCCCTCATAACATGCCGGCATCACCACACCTGTTTACCCACAACACCCTGCGATGAGGGCTAACACACACACACATACACACACACACTCACACAGGAGACATTCAGGTGACTCACGTCTACAGAGATCTGCTGTCGTCGGTTTTCATCCATGTAATCCGACTTTAAGGCAGAAATTGTCTCTTTATTTAAAACACAGCTTCAGAGTTTGAGCTCCTTGTACTGAACTTGAGAATTTACATTATTTTGCTACATTAAATGTTTACTAAATATTGTACTTTTACTACATTTATCCGACACCGTCCGAAGGTGAACATTTTCCATAAAAACACAGGTTTATGAAATAAAACACAAAAAGAGGTTCACAACCTGTTTGAGTTTCGACCCCAATTACTAAAAAATATCATCTGTTTGCGTCTCCTTTTCACGTTTCGATATCTGACTTCCTCTAAACTCCTCACATGGGTTCATAAGAGTAACAGTTTGAGTCTCAAAGAGGTAAAATTATTCCCCATTTATCAAAAACAGTTTTTTTAAAGCGTGGTATTGGTACTTCTACTGAAGTAAAGGACTACTACTACAGTACATGTACTTGTACACCACTGGTTTGGTTTCTCTTCGGGGGTTTATCGATGTTAGACCTCATTTAGCTTCAGGTGAGAGATTTACCTCCTGAACTGCTTGAGGAAAATCCCGATGTTCATCCCTCGTTTAGAGTCGAGAATGGAGACCTGGAGAGAGAGAGAGGGGGAGAAGAGGAGAACGGGTAAGGTTTGAGGTCAGAGCCCAGGTGGAAACTGTACACACACACACACACACACCTCCTCTTTGGCCTCTCTGAACGAGCTCCTGGTCCCGCCCCTTGTGGGCGTGGCCTTGGCGTTTTGACCAAACAGCTCCTCGATGGTCTGGACGTCGATGTGGAACTGCTGCTGCACACGACCCTGAGTCCACAGGTTGCTCCGCCCCTTCACCTGCGGCACGCACACACACACACACACACACACACACACACACACACACACACACACACACACACACACACAAACATATATATAACATACATATATACAATACAGCTGTGTGCAGAAGGCCCCACAGACCCTAAAGATGTAAAACAGGTGATTAGTCACCGTCCACCAATCACTCCGATCTGCCCTTGAGCAAGGCAGCGTTAAATGTTCTGTTCTTTAAATGGAGTTTGGTGAAGGATGCAACATTTTGTCCACAAATAAATAAATAAATATAAATAAATATATATATTATATATATATATATATATATATACATATATATAAATGAATAAAAAATGTTTTTTTAATTATTTGTATTTATTTATATATATAAATAAAATATATATATATATATATATAAATATATATATAAATAAAATATATATATATATAAATAAAATAAATATATATATGTAAACACGACGCTTTAATAATATAATAATCATGTGACCTCACCTGATCCTCTGGTATCGTTTTCCAAAAGAAACTCCTCACCCTCTTCTTCTTCGTCACACCTCCTACAGGGTCTCCTAGCATCAGAGGAGGGGGTGGGGGAGGAGGAGGAGGAGGAGGAGGAGGAGGAGGTGGAGGTGGAGGAGGAGGTGGAGGAGGAGCAGCAGGAGGAAGAGCAGGAGGACCCGGCGTTGCTGGAGGGCGAGCAGGAGCATCTTCCCGCTCGCCCTCCAGCTGGAGGAAGAAGGCCTCCCTCTCATTGGCCGGGGAGCCGCTGCCCATCACGAGCATCCGGTGCTCTGGCGGGCGGGCGGGTCACCTCGGCGAGGGGTTACCATGGCGACCATGGTGAAGGCGGGTCATCGCTTTAGGAACATCGGAAAGGGGTCGAATGTCAGGAGACGAGAACGCTGGAGAGGAAACAAAGTGAGCGGAACTTTGAGTACTTAAAGGGACAGAACGTCTGCACGTTAAATACAAAGCAGTTAGTTAGCTTAGCTTAGCATAGAGACTGGAAACAGATGGAAACTGCTAGCCCATAAAATGTAGATTTCATGTCATTTTTTGGTTTGTGAAAAAAAAATTGAAAATATTGACCAAAATTAACCAGAGCCTTCACAGTTAGTTTAGTCTACATTATTACTAATATATAAACAGTAGTAACATTAATACTAATGTATAAACAGTATTAACGTTATTTCTAATGTATAAACAGCAGTGGTGGGCCGTCAGGGCCTGCTAAGCAGAATCACAAAGTTATAGCTATTTTATAATTTAATTATTTTTCTCAAATGCACTACACGTATTATCATTATTTTTCCATATCAGCTCATTTTCTCATTGCACAGCTCCTGTCTTCCTCTGTTGCTCTGCTTCAGTCTGCAGCGCTGCTTCCAGTGCAACTGGTTTAGAGTTTTATCCAATCAGATGTTTTCCTCCGGTGTCTCTATTTCAGCAAAGCAGTTTAAGGCCTTAGCAGATTAAAGTACACTGAGACAACAAATCAGATCTTTAGTTTGACAAGCTGGCTGTATCCTTTGAGAGAATGGCGTGGACGTATATGATTGGTCGGTGGCCCAGCGTGACCATTTACATGCGCTGTGATTGGTCAGTGGGGCACGAAGCTTCTAGAAACTTCTAGCTGCTACCTAGAACCTAGGTATATATAAAAGGTATGAGCATTATTACTAATATATCAACAGTATTTACGTTATTACTAAAACATTTACATTATTACTAATATATTAACATTATTAACATTATCACTAATATAATTGTTATTACCAATACATAAATATAAATTAATTACATTAATTTGTGTAGCTGGAACCGTGAAACATTTTTACATAAAAAAATGACTCAAAGATTTAAAATAGATAAATGTAATGAAGTAATACGATATCGTGGAGTAGAAGTATAAAGACTCAAGTAAAGTACACATTTGAGGGACTTGTACTTAAGCACAGTTCTGGAGTAAATGTATTCTTTATTCCCGCTGCTTCAAAAACAAACACACAAAACTAAAATCAAATTAAAGTAAATATTTGGAGCTTTTGACTTCATATTTCGTGCAGAAAGCGGATAATTTATCAAAATATAAATATGATAATTCAGTTCAATGTACATCGAGAGATAGATGACTCGGAAAAATCCAGCCGTCACGGAGGTTTATTATTTATTCTCACGAGTCTCGTAATTTAAACCAACGACACGGTAAACATTCACCTCCGTGTCACGCAGGTTTTGTTTGGCGTCGCGTGTTTTCTTCGCCTGAAACCGGCCGTGTTGGTTTTCTGTGATCAAACACACGTTTATCTTTTTATTCTATTATTATGTAGTAAGAATGAAGTGTATTTGTACATCACTTCTCATACAAATAAAGTTCAATAAAGAGCTTTACAAAGAAAAAAACTACAGTAAAACAAGAGGGAAAATGAAGAGAAGAGTCAGAAGTGATGTTCATACGTAAAACAAAAAAAGATAAAATACAAATAAATTACTTTATGGAGCGCGTTAATCTGAGTAAAAAGGCTTAAATACAGAATGCAACCGTTTTAATTAAAACAAAACAGTCTTCATCTATTCAGAGAAGAAGATTACTTTAGTTTGACTTCTTTTAAAACCTCAGTATTTGTGTATTTGGATTAATTGTGGTCATCAACACTGTTGTTGGGTCTCAAACTTTATTTTCAAGAAATAGTGATCACAATGTCGGTTGGTTGGAAAAAGCTCAACAACTATTGGATGGATTGACATGAAATTTGGTACGGAGGTTCATGTTCCCCAGAGGATGAATCCTACCGACTTCGGTGACCCTCTGACTTTTGTCTCTAGCGCCACCACGAGTCAAGATGTTGAGTGAAATACCTCAACAACTACTGGAATGAAATGTGGTTTGTCATTCATGTTCCCCAGACTTACTTTAAACCTCTGATTTCCCCTCTAGAACCACCACAAGGTCAACTTGAACTAACAACCCTCCCATCATCGATGTGGCAGGACGGCCAGGGCAGCGGCCATTTTGTTATTGCTGAATATTCACAATAATAAGAACAACTTCAGTTACGTTCCTGCTGCTCGGCTCACTGCACTGTGGAGGAAGACACTCGGACCAGGAAGTCCATTTATGGCTCACATTGCGTTTGGACTACATTCCTGCACTGTTAAATTATTTAACACACACACACACACACACACACACACACACACACACACACACACACACACACACACACACACACACACACACACGCACGCACGCACATACACAAAATATCCGGAGTCCCCCGCGTGAAGCTCTGGATACATGTCGACAAAGATGTACACATCCTGCTGATGAATTAAAAATGACGGTGTGTGTGTGTGTGTGTGTGTGTGTGTGTGTGTGTGTGTGTGTGTGTGTGTGTGTGTGTGAGAGAGAGAGGGTTACATAACTTAATCTCATATCTCAGTTTGGACGCATTCCATCAAACTTCCAACCGAATCATGCTAATAATCCACCAAAACTCCATTTAAAAGAGAGTGAAATGAAGCTGCCTTGCTCATGGGCACAATCAGAGTGATTCGTTGTACATGACTCAACACTTATTTTAAATTTCTTGGGTCTGCTGAGAAATTCGGCACACGTTTTGATCCAGAAACCTGCTTTATTAGTTTCTATTTCTACAACGCTTTTTCTGTTAATTACTACTAGTACTAGTACTAGTAGTACTATTACTACTATACGTCAGTACTGTGGCTATTACTATTACTATCTACTACCAAAACTATTTGTAGTATTCCGCTGCTTCTACCATTGTTCCAGTAATAGTACTTCTAATTCTACTAGAAAACACTATTATGTGTTGTACTACTATTACTTCTACCTCCTGTCATTCATGCTCCTGTTATCGCTACTCCTTCTACTATTACAACTGCTACTAGTATTACTACTAGTACAGCAGTCACAGGGGTTGGTTCTTTCTGCTCGTAGTAAATGTGGCTTATACAAGCTATTTACTGCAGTAGAATTTTAAATTCAGGACTTTTACTTGCAGTGATGTACTTGTACATGTTGATACTTGTATTTGTACTTGAGTAAAGGATCAGAGTACTTCTCCACCACGGTGTATTCACGTTAAACCGTTAGTTGTACTGTGAGTTTTCACATCAGCTCCAGATGCTCTTGTCACGACTCAGCCGACACCTTCGGGTGTCTCAGTTTCAGATGCATGCTGGGAAATGTGCAGTGACAGTGATCCAGGGAACGGAGCTCTCTTTGTCGGTTTAGCTTTTCTGAGCCGACCCAGTTCTGAAGCTCCAAACAAACAGATCCTCTCTGCTCACTTACTGACCTGAATACTGAGACCAGAGAGGTTGTCCTCAGACGATTCCTAGAAGGAAACGACTGGTCTCAAACGACTCAAACGACTCCTCTCAAACAACTCAAACGACTCCTCTCTAACGACTCTAACGACTCAAATGACTCCTCTCAAGCGACTCAAACGACTTCTCTCTAACGACTTAAACGACTCCTCTCAAACGACTCAAACGACTTCTCTTAAACGACTTCTCAAATGACTCAAATGACTCAAACGACTCCTCTCTAACGACTCAAACGACTCAAACGACTCAAACGACTCCTCTCAAGCGACTCAAACGACTTCTCTCTAACGACTTAAACGACTCCTCTCAAACGACTCAAACGACTTCTCTTAAACGACTTCTCAAATGACTCAAATGACTTAAACGACTCCTCTCAAACGACTTCTCAAATGACTCAAATGACTTAAACGACTCCTCTCAAACGACTTCTCAAATGACTCAAACGACTTAAACGACTCCTCTTAAACGACTTCTCTCAAATTACTCAAATGACTCCTCTCAAACGACTTAAACGACTCCTCTCAAACGACTTCTCAAATGACTCAAATGACTTAAACGACTCCTCTCAAACGACTTCTCAAATGACTCAAACGACTTAAACGACTCCTCTCAAACGACTTCTCAAATGACTCAAACGACTTAAACGACTCCTCTCAAACGACTTCTCAAATGACTCAAATGACTTAAACGACTCCTCTCAAACGACTTCTCAAATGACTCAAACGACTTAAACGACTCCTCTCAAACGACTTCTCAAATGACTCAAATGACTTAAACGACTCCTCTCAAACAACTTCTCAAATGACTCAAATGACTTAAACGACTCCTCTCAAACGACTTAAACGACTCCTCTCAAACGACTTCTCAAATGACTCAAATGACTCAAACGACTCCTCTCAAACGACTTCTCAAATGACTCAAATGACTTAAACGACTCCTCTCAAACGACTTAAACGACTCCTCTCAAACAACTTCTCAAATGACTCAAATGACTTAAACGACTCCTCTCAAACGACTCAAACCACTCTGACAAACTGCTCACCAGAGTTTAGCGTGTAGAGTTCAGTGTCCCTCTTATGACGGAACATTATGTTAAATAAACACAGAGCTTGTGGAACAGGATTACAAACTAACACCATGAAAGCAGTAATTATTATAATTAGACGCTCAAACAGGAGCACAGATGGAACAAGCACTTAGATCATTCACTTTTAAATAAACCAAAGTTATAGATGTATACATGAATGTAAAAACCACGATCAAATGACCATGTAATTAAGATTTAGCCAATTTTTATATATATATATATATATATATATATATATATATATATCTTAGAATAAAATAAAACTATACTGTTACTTCCGCTTGAATTTTGACATGATAACGATGAGAAACATGAGCAATTCATGGCAATGACGCAACCTCAATTGGGAGTCGCTGGTTGCCGTGTCAACGGTCAATGGAACTGGCCAACATGGCGGCCAGTGAAAGTGTGTACACACACACACACACACACACACACACACACACACACACACACACACACACACACACACACACACCACTGCAAACCTGTTTGAAAAATAACACACTGACAAATATTTACACTACAAATTAATTTGACCTCTTCTCTTGTCTCTCACACACACACACGCACACACACACACACACACACACACACACACACACACACACACACACACACACCACTACAGACACACACACACACCTTTCACTAAACAAACAATGTGACCTCAGATGACTCATGCTACAGGTTATTATTGTGTGAGATCACCGTAGATCACCTGCAGGTGAAAGAAGAGGTTGTATAACTGAGTATCAGTGAAAGTGCTCATTATGTCTCCGTGTTCAATAATCATTACATGAGGCTTTATTGCTACAGGTGGGGCTGCTCTTAACTTTTAATGAAACCAGAGGATAAATATCTCTTTAGTCTGAATGGTTGCAGCATAACTGGTTTAGCTTTGTGTCGTGTTTTATAATCCGATGTAAAGGATCTGTAATCATTTACAAACCAACGTTTTCCGTCATTTTAAATCAACATTTGAATGCTTTCTTCTCATTGTGTTCAAAGCTGGCATTTCTGCACTGTCACAATTAAAGATCGGGCTATATTAATGTTATTATTGAGCGTTCTGAAGTCCAAAAAAATGACATTTATTGAAGAAAAAGATCAATGTAATCATTTCCAAAATCCACAACATGTTTTTATCTCCCGAAAGGCCAACAATTAGTTATATAACTACAATAACAACAACAACAAAATATATATATATATATATATATATATATATATATATATATATATATATATATATTATTTCCATTTTTAGGGCATCATAAAATACTATGATTTTAAGCTTTAAAAAAAAAAGGAAAAAAAGATGTGAAAAAATAAATAAAATAAAAAAGGTAGGTATAGCTCTAAAAAAATAATCCTAATCTTTTTAAACTACACCTCACAAAACTGCCACATGCTGAAATTAGCAGATGACTCAGCGGTATCAGGTGTGTCAGGTGTGTCTCGGACGCAGGGGAACAACCTTAACTCAATTAAAGCAGAACAAAGAGCTGCTGGTGGACTTTACAGGACAAAACATGCCCAAACAGCAGGGAGTGGACGTCGGTTCTCTCCCTGAGAAGCAACATGGAGCTCACTGCCAACAGCAGCCGTCACTCATCTTAATGCCTTTTTCCAGCTGTCGCTTCCTTTCTGACTCTCTCTGGCATTTTAATATGAAACTAATATGAAAGCTTTAAATCCAAGATGGTGAGCCGGGACAAAATAAGTGGAGGTTTGCTGAAGGAAAGGGGACAGACGTCTAATCCACTGAGGTTTGGGTTCAGATAGTTTCCAGTCTTTCATCAGATCCTCCGTCACTGGGATATGACCACTTTCTACCAATGCAGGTTACACTCCTGCAGGTTACTTCCATGTTCCACACGTATAAAAACACAACTTCTGGTGAAATACATGTACAAATACTTCAAAAGAACCAACAAACTCGCCAGTTATTAAATTAAAGACTTTAAAACATCGAATAGAGTTCCACAGTTTCCAGAGTATCTACAGTTAGTTTTAAATCAAAGAAAGTCAATAGGATTGGTATACTATAAAATATTGAATAAATAAAAAGATTAATGATCAGAAAGCCTTTTCTTTAAGAAGAAAGTGCTCAAAGGGTTCTGAAATCAAAGTTTCCTTGTAATCTAATGTTTTTTTGGTGTAAATATCCGATTCATTTGTTCAGAATTTGGGTGAATGATTCAACTCTATTATGAACAATGACGTCCAAAATAATTTGTATCTTTGAGCTCCTGGTTACACATTTTTTTAAATGTCTTTCCATTATGTCGATGTGCAAATCATAACGAAATTAGCTCCTTTAATATTGTGCATTGTAAAAAGGGACAAAAACATGTGTATACAGCTTTAATTGTAAATTTAACTGCAATTAAAGCAAACAACACATGAGTCACTGGTGTTAAAAACAGCAAATGGAAAAGAACCAGTTGCAGCTCATCAGAGAGGAAACACTATTATTACCACATCTGTTCAGGTTAACACCCGACAGCATCACGGCGATGCTGGTGGATAAATCAGACCGTCGAGGAGGAAACGGCTCCAGACTTGTGAGTCACATCAGGCTTTAAATATTCTGCCTCCCTCTTTTTGGTTGCTGCTCAGCAGTCTGACAGATCAGCTCCCACACTTTCCTACAGCGGAGACGGATCTCCCGAATGTCTCGCGTTAAGGATTACAGCAGCTGAGCTTCGGGTTCCAGATATCCAGAAAGCAAAAATGATCACCGAAAACTGCACAGGAAAAACCCTCCAGAAGCCCTCCTGAAACTACTCAGGCAATAGAAATAAAGACCCAAGAACGGCTCCAAATAAACGCTGAAAAGACGATTCCGTCAAACTGGGCGATTGTTTAAAAAAAGGTTCCGAACTTTTTAGGATTAGAGGAAAGAAACCGTGTAAGGATGCATCCCAGACCTTCTCCACCGAGGAAACAAACACATGTTAGAAGTAAACTCTCTAGAAAAGGGCCAAGACAAACTCAGCAACACAAATAAGACACACCGGTATCTGAAATCCCGCCGATAGGGCCTAAAATACTGGATCGGCTATCGGCGAGTAGGAGAGTCTACGCACCGGTTCGCTGCCTGATCGGCACATTCGACCCAATCGATACTGCGACTCTGGCAGGTGCTAGGGGAGAGTGTACTTTAGTTAGAGCCAGAAAGATATATGCTATTTGGAAATATTTGATACCGGAAAAGGCCACAAGTAAAAAAAAAAAAAGCGACAAGATTTTAACGCACTGGTATCGGCCGATACGCAAGTTCAGGTATCAGGAAGGAGAAATGGTGCCAGAACATCTCTAGGAGAAATTATCCTGCAACTACTTCAAATCTTACAAAAGCTATTAAACTACTACAGTCCACGTGACCCAATAAATCAATAAAAATCAATAAACAGGAGCTCTTTGGATCCAAACACACCACGAGACCAAAAACCTATAGAAATTACCAAGACTTCTTCTGAAGAATGGGTTGTTTATGTCATTTTATGAACAAAACAATTGCAGAAATTCACCAGTTCCAGCTAATCAAATGTAAATATTATCCATTTTCATACTCGCACACCTTTCTGGAAATAGGATAGTTTCTGAGGTCTTCTTGGATGGCTTGTGGGATAATTATTGGTATGTTCTGGGTCGATTTTTCAATGGTTTCTTGGATATTGATTGGTTATTTCTGGGTAGATTATTGGATAGTTTCTTGGATATTTATTGGTATGCTCCGGGTAGATTAATAGATGGTTTCTTGGATATTTCTTGGTATGTTTTGAGTAGATCGTAGGTTGAACTTGTGCTCAACTTTCAATCAATAAGACATAAAAAATAAAAAGAAATACAAGCCTCACTTTGCAAAGAATTAAAACAGCGTTTAATAAGCGGTCTCCACGCCCCACATTTTAACTAACAGTATTCATTAGTGCACGTTTTAACAAGTGACAGCTCACAGATTGTGAGAATCAACCCAATTACGAACACACCCATGTTCTCGACTGCACCTGCGTCAAATACCAGAACTCCTCTGAGCGCTTGGCAGCGCTTGTCATAACGTGCACTAAGAGCACCGAGCGTTCAAACCCGTAAAGTTGTGTTTTTATATGTACGGAACATTTGGTAAAACCTTAAACTTTCTCTCTGGTTTGGTTTCATTGTCCTGAAACAGCTCAAAAATGTACATTTTCCAAATTCCATCAAGTTATTTCCCAGAAACGAGAGTTTATATCCAGTGAGGATGTTTTTACTGAAGTCCAACATGTCCACGCTGATCGCAGGTCAAACCAACACCCAGGAAACCATCCAGGAATCGACCCTGTGACTAAGAAACAAGCCAAGGAATTACCCAGAAGGAAAAAACTAAATGTCCAAAACTCTACCCAGAAAAAACCCAAACATGTATAAGAAACCATCTTATAATCTACTTATGATTTACCAATTATTATTAGAGAAATACTTCAACAATCTAGCAAAAATAACCAAGAAACTATCAAAGAATCTCCCCAGAAGTAACCGATTACTAAGAAACATCCAATAATAATATACCCGGCACTTGTGTAAGAAACCATTTAATAAATGAACAAGATTTTACAAGTTTTGGATCTAATAATCAACTCATGAACAACCAAAGAAACTTCTCAGAAACTAAAAACTCTTTCAAGGTTCATCCAGTAAAACAGACGAGTCTCTGTCACCATGGAAACCCAAATAAAAGTCCCAGAGGAGGAGAAGGCCTCTGTCTTATTTACCAGACTAGCAATAGTAAACACGTGTGTGTGTGTGTGTGTGTGTGTGTGTGTGTGTGTGTGTGTGTGTGTGTTGTGATGGTAATCAGGGTGAAGTGAGGACCCCCCACATTGATGAGAACTTCTTCTTTAACTAAATTAGCATAAAAACACAAAAACATCTTTCTTGACTAGAATCCCTTTTCTTTGTTTCATCTCTGAGCGTCGGCTCCTTTGTTCCACGGAGGAAGAGAGAGGATGAGTTCACTGCTGCGTTTTGTGTTTCATGGTCTGGCTGAGCATCGTCGCTCATCACTGGGGTTGCCACGGCGACAGAAAGCGGGAGTGTGGGGGGAAAGACACGCAAAAAAGGAGACGTCCCAAAACGGCGTACTGCACCTAAAAATGTCGTCAAAAGGTCACACACACACACACTCTCTCACACACACTTTTCACACACACAGACACCCGCGTTTCACACACACGTTTCACACAAACACACGCGCACACGTTTCTCACACACACACACACGTGTTTCACACACACACACACATGTTTCTAACACACACAGACACACGCGTTTCACACACACACGTTACTCACACACACACACACAGACACACACAGACACAAGCGTTTCACACACACGTTTCACACACACGTGTTCAACAAACACATTTCAGACACGCACGAGTTTCACACACGCACATGTTACGCACACACACACGTTTCACACACACAGACACACACGTTTCACACATACGCGTTTCTCACACATACACGTTTCACATACACACATTTCCATCGGTCTGCCTGTTACAACCATCGGTCTGCCTGTTACAACCATCGGTCTGCCTGTTACAACCATCAGTCTGCCTGTTACAACCATCAGTCTGCCTGTTACAACCATCAGTCTGCCTGTTACAACCATCGGTCTGCCTGTTACAACCATCGGTCTGCCTGTTACAACCATCGGTCTGCCTGTTACAACCATCAGTCTGCCTGTTACAACCATCAGTCTGCCTGTTACAACCACCAGTCTGCCTGTTACAACCATCGGTCTGCCTGTTACAACCATCAGTCTGCCTGTTACAACCATCGGTCTGCCTGTTACAACCATCAGTCTGCCTGTTACAACCATCAGTCTGCCTGTTACAACCATCAGTCTGCCTGTTACAACCATCAGTCTGCCTGTTACAACCATCAGTCTGCCTGCTACAAGCATCACTACCTGTTACAACCATTGGTCTGCCTCTTATAGCATCACTACCTGTTACAACCACCAGTCTACCTGTTACAACCATCGGTCTACCTGTTACAACCATCGTCTACCTGCTACAACCATCGGTCTACCTGTTACAACCATCGGTCTGCCTGTTACAACCATCAGTCTGCCTGTTACAACCACCAGTCTGCCTGTTACAACAATCAGTCTGCCTGTTACAACCATCAGTCTGCCTGTTACAACCATCAGTCTGCCTGTTGCAGCATCAATACCTGTTACAACCATCAGTCTACCTGTTACAACCATCGGTCTACCTGTTACACCCATCGGTCTACCTGTTACACCCATCGGTCTACCTGTTACAACCATTGGTCTGCCTGCTACAACCATCAGTCTGCCTGTTACAACCATCAGTCTGCCTGTTACAACCATCAGTCTGCCTGTTACAACCATCAGCCTACCTGTTACAACCATCAGCCTACCTGTTACAACCATCAGTCTGCCTGTTACAACCATCAGTCTGCCTGTTGCAGCATCACTACCTGTTACAACCATCGGTCTACCTGTTACAACCATCAGTCTACCTGTTACAACCATCGGTCTACCTGTTACAACCATCGGTCTACCTGTAACAACCATCAGTCTGCCTGTTACAACCATCAGTCTGCCTGTTACAGCATCACTACCTGTTACAACCATCAATCTGCCTGTTACAACCATCAGTCTACCTGTTACAGCATCACTACCTGTTACAACCATCGGTCTACCTGTTACAACCATCAGTCTACCTGTTACAACCATCAATCTGCCTGTTACAACCATCAGTCTACCTGTTACAGCATCACTACCTGTTACAACCATCGGTCTGCCTGTTACAACCATCAGTCTACCTGTTACAACCATCAATCTGCCTGTTACAACCATCAGTCTACCTGTTACAGCATCACTACCTGTTACAACCATCGGTCTGCCTGTTACAACCATCAGTCTACCTGTTACAACCATCAATCTGCCTGTTACAACCATCAGTCTACCTGTTACAGCATCACTACCTGTTACAACCATCGGTCTGCCTCTTACAGCATCACTACCTGTTACAACCACCGGTCTGCCTGTTACAGCATCGGTCTACCTGCTACATCATCACTACCTATTACATAATCACTACCTGTTACATCATCACTACCTGCTACATCATCACTACCTGTTACATCATCACTACCTGCTACATCATCACTACCTGTTACATCATCACTACCTGTTACATCATCACTACCTGTTACAACCATCGGTGGCTTCAGAGTTTCCTGCAGTCAAACCTGTCCGTCTAGTCTAGTCTAGTCGCTCACTTCACTCATCACACTCCTCTCGAGCCTCATGGGACTCACAGGTGATGAGGAGCTCGTATCTACCTGAGCCTCCAGCATGCATTAACAAAATGGCTAAATCATCTTAAAAAGTGGAAACGATCCCAAAAGAGACTTGTGAAGTGAAGCTTTCCTGAAGGGTTCAAGCTCTTCAGGAGTCAGTTTGTTAAAGCAGAAGAGACTTTAAGTAAACACACAACCACTGCAGGGGAAGACGACATTTTAGTCAAAAATAAAAGCAGTGAAGTGGATTTCACTTTTGCTGAATCCCTCGGAGGATCATGATTCAGGAAAGGTCAAAGGTCAAGTCGCAAAAAAGTTTGTGACAGCGAGCCGTGAGTTTAAAATCACTGCTTTTATGAATGAGTCTGGTGGAGGAAACGAGTCCTTGTGAAGAAACATTGCTACAACGCTTGGGCTTATGAGTATATATATATATATATATATATATAAAACCTGCTAAATGAAGTAGAAACATCCGTGTCTCAGCAGAGATAACGTGTCTCACAGTTCGATGGCAGAGAGCTCCTAAATTATAGAATAGTATACGCTATGGAATACGTGTGATTTCATCTATTTAATAAAAGCAACAAAAAAAGACAAAAACATATTTAAAAACAAGAACAAACAGCAGAATGTGTTGGCAACATTCTGATGATGGTTTTAGTTATTATATTCACACAAAAATAGCAGAAATTCACCAGTTCCAGCTCATCAAATGTAAATATGTTCCACTTTTCTCCCTCACATGACAGTAAAAGCTTGTCAATATTAATAAGTAATAAGTCAAATAATCTTTACGTTCACAGCTTTAAGTGAGACTTAAAGAAGATCCAGAGGAAATATTAAAAAGGAGTCAAAGTACAGAAAATTAAACACCACGAAGTGTGTTTATATTAATAATAATTATAATTGAGTGATTCATATGTTAGCAGGGAACTGGAAGTCACTATTTTCATATTTTAGGTAAACACCAAAAACAGGATAATAAGCTTGACCCTGTGTGTTTGCTCTAAACAACATAAACTATCAATATCAGAGGAAATATATCATATATAATATTAATAAAATATATATATAATATCACAATCGCACTGCAGGAAACCCTCAGGAGAGTAAAGTTATGTATTAAATATAAACTCACTGTCCAACAACAGGAGGGATATTTTATAAATATACAATTATCAATAAAAACTACATATGATGAACCAAATATACATTAAATAAGTATCTAATCATAGGAATATTACAGACCATGTACACATTAAAGTCACTTTAAGAGCCGATGGGACTCGACCATATGATATGACCCACAGAGGAGCGCGAGGCGAGAATATGTGGAGACGTGTCCGGAGTCTGGAGCCAGAGAGCCGGGCTCCTGGAGCCAGAGAGCCGGGCTCCAGCAGCCAGAGAGCCGGGCTCCTGGAGCCAGAGAGCCGGGCTCCAGCAGCCAGAGAGTCGGGCTCCTGGAGCCAGAGAGTCGGGCTCCTGGAGCCAGAGAGCCGGGCTCCAGCAGCCAGAGAGCCGGGCTCCTGGAGCCAGAGAGCCGGGCTCCTGGAGCCAGAGAGCCGGGCTCCTGGAGCCAGAGAGCCGGGCTCCTGGAGCCAGAGAGCCGGGCTTCTGGAGCCAGAGAGCCGGCGGAACCGCTGCCATGTCGGCGTGAACTTACCGGACCCGGGGAGGAAACGTCCAGTTTTACGGGAAGAAGGATCGACTGACTGCGCGTGACGCCGGTTGGCATCCAGAGGCAGCGCGCGCGACACCAGCAGCCGAGACACTGACACCGGCTGTGTGCGCGTGCGTGCGTGTGTGTGTGCGGGAGAGAAAGAAAGCGAGAGAGAGAGAGAGAGAGAGAGAGGCGGGTACACAAGGCGGTCTACGCATGCGTGATCACTCAGGTGGAAGGGAAGACGCGTTCTCTCTTCCACCTGCCAGATCGAACACGCACGCGCGCACACGTACAAGCGCGCACACACGCTGTAGTGTGTGTGGTGCCCAGATAAGCTCTACCAGCCCCGCCCTTGGCAAAATAACCTGTCAGTCTTCCCTCTCACACACACACACACACACACACACACACACACACACACACACACACACACACACTTAATGAATTGATCATCAATACAAAAGAATAGTATTCAGATCCTTTACTGCTGTAAAAGTACTACTGTAACTCTGTAGAAGTACTACTGTAACGCTATAGAAGTACTACTGCTACACTGTAGAAGTACTACTGTAACGCTATAGAAGTACTACTGCTACACTGTAGAAGTACTACTGTAACGCTGTAGAAGTACTACTGCTACACTGTAGAAGTACTACTGCTACAGTGTAGAAGTACTACTGCTACAGTGTAGAAGTTCTCCCACTACAAGTAAGAGTCCTGCATTCAAAGCCTCACGGATATAAAAGTACATAAGTATTACAATATTATAGTACTAGTAAACAACTTGTAAAAGTACTTCATGGTGACCAACAAAGTTTTAATGTAGGCGCTTCAAAGGTGAAGAAAGTATCCTGGTGTACTCAGTACAATACTACACTGATCAAATACTCTGTTACAAGTACAAAGTATTGGCAGCAGCAAACGTAAAGGTACTAAAGGTGAGTAATACATATTGTATTCAAGTTTTATGATTCATGAACGCTGACCTCTGAAGCTTCTGCTCAAAGATGAAGGCTTTGATGTGACCCTCCCTTTCCTTTGTTTCTCTCTCTCACACACACACACACACACACACACACACACACACACACACACACACACACACACACACACACACACACAGGTGTTTGTTGCCTGGTGAATAATTGTGTCTCTTTAGAGCAATGCAGCAACAAACACAGCAGACTCTTATTGTGAAAATTTGTTTAAAAAGAACTAATAAAACTGTGTTGAGAGTGTATTTATATCTATATTTAAAAATACTAAATTATACCAAATATGTTGTTTTTAAATCAGAAAAACAATTTTATTTAAAGATATACTTTTTTTTTTAAAGGAGCCAAATCTTTTTAAGAGACAATTTCAAAGTATCGTACTAATATTACTAAAAATACTACCTTACAGGTAAAAGTACTGCATTGAAAATCTTGCTGAAATAAAAGATTAATTTTTCTCCATTCTTCTATTAATTAATAATTGTTTTGTACTTGTTTATGTTAAACTATATTCTCTATTAGCAAAATGATATTCTGCATTTTTGTAATTATTTTAACGACAAAGACATTTATAGGAAATTAAAGACAAAAGAAATAGAGCCTTAACTTTTTGATCCTTTCGCTCAAACGCGTCACTGTAACATCAAAGTATTTTCATATTACTGACAGAAAGTAAAAACATAGAAATCTGCTTTAATCCAGTTATTACAGTACATTAATCTCCTTGGAGAAGAAAACAAACACAGTTCTGCTTTCAATATATTTATTTGCAGTTTCCAAGAAGATTAAAACTATTTAAGAACATTTTTGGTCATTTATACTTAAAAGAAAAGAAAAAATTCCCCTTTAACTTTATTTTTGGTCCGTTAGAAGATAGCAACTGATTCAGGGTCAGCAGCGACGTTCACAGGAATTATTGAAACATTATTACACAAAAAGCACCAACAGTCAAAAACACATTTATACACTTTGTTCAGCCTCAGGGGACATGGAGACAGATCACGCTTCAGAGGGAGTGAGAGAGTGAGGGAGTGAGAGAGTGCAAAAAGTGAGAGTGTGAAGGAGTGAGGGAGTGAAGGAGTGAGAGTGAAAGGTGGACAAAATAACAGAGACTTAAAATCCGTCACAAATTGAAGGTGTTTCTGTTATTTTGTCCACTGAGTGAAAGAACAAGAAGGACTGCAACGTTTTGGGCAAAAAATAAAATGAATGAAATAAACGAGATAATTGAGTAGAAAATGAACACAAAACTTATTTGGTCTCTTAATGGGAAGCTGACAGATTAAATAATTAAAAAGTGACATTACAGTAACTGGAGTACATTAAGAAGAGAGAACCGCTGAGGGGGTGGACGCCATTTTAGTTTTGAGGACGGTGTGGCGAAGGTTAAACTAGAAAAGGGGCGTAGACGAGTGACATCATGTCGTCAGATCGGACAGAGACAAGTAAACGCTGAAACTTTGGCTTCTGTTGAAATGTTGCCTGAAAAAAATGCAACTTTTAAAAATCGGCAACGAACGCAGCAACATCGTCGGCGTATTGCGACATTATTTCGTCCTGTCGCGAAGTACCGGTCTCTCTGGAGGAGGAAGTGACCGGCAACCAACTCAATGTGTGGTGAGTGAAGTCCGTCAGTCAACCATCCACACCTTCACTAAAAGTGTTGCACTGCCTGGAAGATGCAACCACAAAGCAACCGTTCATCGCCAACCAACACGGCAACATCGTCGGCGTACTGCTACATTATTTGCGTCGGTCCCAAGAGGCCGTTGGGTTTCTCGCAATCTGAACCAGGAAATGACCAGGAAATGACCAGGAAATGACCTGGAAATGACCTGGAAATGACCTGGGACTGGATCTGTGGCATGAAAGATGGACGTCAATCAAACGTCCAAATCTTTCAACGTTTCATCAAATTGAAATTTGGGTTCATCTTTCAACAAAATGTTTAAAAGTCTGCTTTTTGTTGGCTTTGTGACAAAAACACAACATTGTGCTTTCTTTGCCTCACAAATGAGGTTCTCTGGTCTAGAACCAACACGTCAACTAGAGAACCGACGGGTTGAATGAACCCTTTCAGCAAATTAGCTTCTGGCATCAACTTTAAGTAACTGAGGAGTCCCGGTGGTTAGTTGTCGTTCGGGACCCGGAAGAGACGACGGCTCTTTCAGCCGCTGAGACTCTGACTGCAGGAGCTGAGGATTGCTCAAAGTTCAAAGAAAGGCTTAGAGCCTCACGGGGGATTAAGGATTTACTCTCCGACACACGGAGGCAGAGGAGAGACATCCAGGAGGAGCGCTTGTTTTCGCCTGCGGTACAGTACTTCACTACGTCTGTGAATGCATGGAAAGTAGAAGAGACAGATCAGAATTGTCCTAAAGACCTGGAACGTGTTGAAGCTCTTCTCAGCCCATTCAGCATCCAAAATAACTACCGTCCCTCTAAACCCCTGAACGCAGCTTTCCAGAGGTTTAAAATCTTCCCTCTGCTATAAATAAACTTCCTACCGATCCCAAATAGTCACTTCCTGTGGAGCCTTTCGGAGTCCGCCGACCCCAAACCACCCTGTGACGTGTCAACTCTCCTCCAGCCAGGAGGGGGCGTCCCCGCCGGGGTTGTCGAAGTGCTCGGCCGCCCGCCGGATGTTTTCCTCCAGGAAGCTTTGGCACGATAAGCTGTGAGCGGCGACGGCGGCGTGGAGCAGCCGCAGCTGGTTGTGCAGCACTTTGACCTGCAGGGGGCGGCGGAGAGGGAGCATGAGATGCAACCATCCTGTCGTTTGATTGGTTCAGCCATTTTTAAACAACAACAAACAAACACTGTCTGCTACTCAAATAAAATTATAATTTGCACGTTTAAAAAAAAAAAAATCATAACTGACAGCAAACTGAATATTTTAAGTTTTTGGATTGTCAGACAAAACTAGCATATTTTAAGATTTAGAAGAAGTCGCAAAGGCCTTTTTTATTTTTTAAAATTTTTGTAACATTTCATACACTAGTCGAGAAAATAATCATCAAATTAATCATTAATAAAAGTAATGGTTGAACTTTAAATTAGAGTGTCTGCTAAATAAATACACAAACATACAAATATATATATATATATTAATATATAAATGAATTAATCTATATGTATTAATATATAAATGAATTAATCTATATATATATATAAATTCATTAATATATAAATAATGATTTAAATATATTTATTTATATATAAATGAATTAATATATATATATAAATATATAGATTAATTAATTAATTAATATATAAATAATGATTTAAATATATTTATTTAGGAAAGAATTAGTAACAAAAAGCTTATTACATCACAGATTTGTACGTTTCACGATATAAACAAAATCCCAATTTTGTTCCCTTCCTTCCTCCCTCCCTCCCTCCCTCGGTTCCTCCCACCTTGTTCTCCTGCAGCAGCTTGACTTTGACGGACAGGTCGTCTCTGGTCCTCTGGTACCACCCCCTCTGGATCTGGAAGTCCTTCTGGGCCCGCTCCAGTTTGGGCAGGGTGACGGCGTCCCGTGGTCCCAGGTTCAGCTCCTCCAGGTCCACCCGGTACGCGTCGTACTCGACCCTGGAGGTCAGGAGAAGGTTACGCCATCACCCACCTCAACCTGCTTTAGTGTCTCTGTACTGGTCCACCAACCAGTGGTTGGGAACCAGAGATCTGCAGGTAATAGCTGAATCTAACATTCAAGACCATTTCCTACATTTCCCAGAATGCCTTGCCGACCAATCAGCTGACCGGGAACAGGAAGTGTGTGTTCCACCCACCTGGCAGCCTCGTAGCGCTTGGCGTTCATCATGGTGTCCTCGATGGTCTTGTTGACCAGCGTGTTCATGTCGGACGTGAAGACGTTGATGGACGCCGCCAGAGTCTCGCCGCTTTTGGACAGGAACTTCTGAGCGTCTGCGTTCACGCCGAACTCCACCTGACGGGAAGAGACGGAAACCAGCTGAAGGGACGGAAACCAGCTGAAGGGACGGAAACCAGCTGAAGGGACGGAAACCAGCTGAAGAGACGGAAACCAGCTGAAGAGACGGAAACCAGCTGAAGGGACGGAAACCAGCTGAAGAGACGGAAACCAGCTGAAGAGACGGAAACCAGCTGAAGAGACGGAAACCAGCTAACGGGAAGAGACGGAAACCAGCTGAAGAGACGGAAACCAGCTAACGGGAAGAGACGGAAACCAGCTGAAGAGACGGAAACCAGCTGAAGAGACGGAAACCAGCTGAAGGGACGGAAACCAGCTGAAGAGACGGAAACCAGCTAACGGGAAGAGACGGAAACCAGCTGAAGGGACGGAAACCAGCTGAAGAGACGGAAACCAGCTGAAGGGATGGAAACCAGCTGAAGAAACGGAAACCAGCTGAAGGGACGGAAACCAGCTGAAGAGACGGAAACCAGCTGAAGGGACGGAAACCAGCTGAAGGGACGGAAACCAGCTGAAGGGACGGAAACCAGCTGAAGAGACAGAAACCAGCGAACGGGAAGAGATGGAAACCAGCTGAAGAGACGGAAACCAGCTGACGGGAAGAGACAGAAACCAGTTAAGAGACGGAAACCAGCTAACGGGAAGAGACGGAAACCAGCTAACGGGAAGAGACAGAAACCAGCTAACGGGAAGAGACAGAAACCAGCTGAAGAGACAGAAACCAGCTGAAGAGACAGAAACCAGCTAACTGGAAGAGACAGAAACCAGCTAACGGGAAGAGACAGAAACCAGCTAACGGGACGAGACAGAAACCAGCTAACGGGACGAGACAGAAACCAGCTGAAGAGACAGAAACCAGCTGAAGAGACAGAAACCAGCTAACTGGAAGAGACAGAAACCAGCTAACGGGAAGAGACAGAAACCAGCTAACGGGAAGAGACAGAAACCAGCTAACGGGACGAGACAGAAACCGGCTGAAGGGACGGAAACCAGCTGAAGGGACGGAAACCAGCTGAAGGGACGGAAACCAGCTGAAGGGACGGAAACCAGCTGAAGAGACGGAAACCAGCTGAAGGGACGGAAACCAGCTGAAGAGACGGAAACCAGCTGAAGGGACGGAAACCAGCTGAAGAGACGGAAACCAGCTGAAGGGACGGAAACCAGCTGAAGGGACGGAAACCAGCTGAAGAGACGGAAACCAGCTGAAGAGACGGAAACCAGCTGAAGAGACGGAAACCAGCTAACGGGAAGAGACGGAAACCAGCTGAAGAGACGGAAACCAGCTAACGGGAAGAGACGGAAACCAGCTGAAGAGACGGAAACCAGCTGAAGAGACGGAAACCAGCTGAAGGGACGGAAACCAGCTGAAGAGACGGAAACCAGCTAACGGGAAGAGACGGAAACCAGCTAACGGGAAGAGACGGAAACCAGCTGAAGGGACGGAAACCAGCTGAAGAGACGGAAACCAGCTGAAGGGATGGAAACCAGCTGAAGAAACGGAAACCAGCTGAAGGGACGGAAACCAGCTGAAGAGACGGAAACCAGCTGAAGGGACGGAAACCAGCTGAAGGGACGGAAACCAGCTGAAGGGACGGAAACCAGCTGAAGAGACAGAAACCAGCGAACGGGAAGAGATGGAAACCAGCTGAAGAGACGGAAACCAGCTGAAGAGACGGAAACCAGCTGACGGGAAGAGACAGAAACCAGTTAAGAGACGGAAACCAGCTAACGGGAAGAGACGGAAACCAGCTAACGGGAAGAGACGGAAACCAGCTAACGGGAAGAGACGGAAACCAGCTAACGGGAAGAGACAGAAACCAGCTAACGGGAAGAGACAGAAACCAGCTGAAGAGACAGAAACCAGCTGAAGAGACAGAAACCAGCTAACTGGAAGAGACAGAAACCAGCTAACGGGAAGAGACAGAAACCAGCTAACGGGACGAGACAGAAACCAGCTGAAGAGACGGAAACCAGCTAACGGGAAGAGACAGAAACCAGCTAACGGGACGAGACAAACCAGCTGAAGAGACGGAAACCAGCTAACGGGAAGAGACGGAAACCAGCTGAAGAGACGGAAACCAGCTGAAGAGACGGAAACCAGCTAACGGGAAGAGACGGAAACCAGCTGAAGAGACGGAAACCAGCTAATGGGAAGAGACGGAAACCAGCTAATGGGAAGAGACGGAAACCAGCTAATGGGAAGAGACGGAAACCAGCTAACAGGAAGAGACGGAAACCAGCTGAAGAGACAGAAACCAGCTAACTGGAAGAGACAGAAACCAGCTAACTGGAAGAGACAGAAACCAGCTAACGGGAAGAGACAGAAACCAGCTAACGGGACGAGACAGAAACCAGCTCAAGAGACGGAAACCAGCTAACGGGAAGAGACAGAAACCAGCTAACGGGAAGAGACAGAAACCAGCTAACGGGAAGAGACAGAAACCAGCTGAAGAGATGGAAACCAGCTAACGGGAAGAGACAGAAACCAGCTAACGGGACGAGACAAACCAGCTAACGGGACGAGACAAACCAGCTGAAGAGACGGAAACCAGCTAACGGGAAGAGACGGAAACCAGCTGAAGAGCCGGAAACCAGCTGAAGAGACGGAAACCAGCTAACGGGAAGAGACGGAAACCAGCTAACGGGAAGAGACGGAAACCAGCTAACGGGAAGAGACGGAAACCAGCTGAAGAGACGGAAACCAGCTAACGGGAAGAGACGGAAACCAGCTAACGGGAAGAGACAGAAACCAGCTGAAGAGACAGAAACCAGCTAACTGGAAGAGACAGAAACCAGCTAACGGGAAGAGACAGAAACCAGTTAACGGGAAGAGACAGAAACCAGCTAACGGGACGAGACAGAAACCAGCTGAAGAGACGGAAACCAGCTAACGGGAAGAGACGGAAACCAGCTAACGGGAAGAGACAGAAACCAGCTAACGGGAAGAGACAGAAACCAGCTAACGGGAAGAGACAGAAACCAGCTAACGGGAAGAGACAGAAACCAGCTAACGGGAAGAGACAGAAACCAGCTAACGGGAAGAGACAGAAACCAGCTAACGGGAAGAGACAAACCAGCTGAAGAGACGGAAACCAGCTAACGGGAAGAGACGGAAACCAGCTGAAGAGACGGAAACCAGCTAACGGGAAGAGACAAACCAGCTGAAGAGACGGAAACCAGCTAACGGGAAGAGACGGAAACCAGCTGAAGAGACGGAAACCAGCTGAAGAGACGAAAACCAGCTAACGGGAAGAGACGGAAACCAGTTAACGGGAAGAGACAGAAACCAGCTGAAGAGACAGAAACCAGCTAACTGGAAGAGACAGAAACCAGCTAACGGGACGAGACAGAAACCAGCTGAAGAGACGGAAACCAGCTGAAGACACGGAAACAGCTAACGGGAAGAGACAGAAACCAGCTAACGGGACAAGACAAACCAGCTGAAGAGACGGAAACCAGCTAACGGGAAGAGACGGAAACCAGCTGAAGAGACGGAAACCAGCTGAAGAGACGGAAACCAGCTAACGGGAAGAGACGGAAACCGGCTGAAGAGACGGAAACCAGCTAACGGGAAGAGACGGAAACCAGCTGAAGAGACGGAAACCAGCTGAAGAGACGGAAACCAGCTAACGGGAAGAGACGGAAACCGGCTGAAGAGACGGAAACCAGCTAACAGGAAGAGACGGAAACCAGCTGAAGAGACGGAAACCAGATAACAGGAAGAGACGGAAACCAGCTAACGGGAAGAGACAGAAACCAGCTGAAGAGACGGAAACCAGCTAACGGGAAGAGACAGAAACCAGCTAACGGGAAGAGACAGAAACCAGCTGAAGAGACGGAAACCAGCTAACGGGAAGAGACAGAAACCAGCTAACGGGAAGAGACAGAAACCAAGGTATAGCTGAAACTTTATTTCAAGTAACTTTATCTTAGGTTTCTGGAGCGTTAACTTCCTCAGATCTCTTGTTTCTTTGGTTTTTGGAAAGGCTAAATTAAAAGGTGACCGTGTCCAAACGCTTTAACCGCTCCGATTGGACGATCACCGATTGGGGACGGGGTCAGCCGCACGGCAGCAGTCTTAGCGAGCAGCAGTGGACTCACGTGCAGCGTCGGCGTCTTGAGGCTGAGCTCGGTGAAGGCGTCCCCCAGGGCCTTCTGGGTAACGGAGAACTGAGCGAGCTGATTGGCCAGCGTCTGAGCTAGCTTGGTGACGCCGTCGTAGCGCTGCCGGTCGTCTTTGAGCAGCTCCAGGCGGGGCTCCAGGTCCAGGTCCACCGTCCGGGACCCGCGGCCCAGCTTCTCCGACAGAGTCTGCCGGGTGCACTGCGGGCGGAGAGCGGTGCGGTTAAGCATCGAACCGCCGGGTATCGACTACGCCGATGGATCGGCTCCCGCTCACCTTGTAGGTGGTGATGCTCCACCTGCGGACTTGCTCCAGCTTCTCGCCGGCCGGGTTCTTGGCGCTGCCGCGGACCACCACGGACCCCGGATTCTGTGACGTCACTGGGAGGTCTGGGGGGGGGGGGTCACAAAGGTCAATGGAGGGTTAGCACGACGTTTATTTAGCGCCGACGATAATTAGACGAGATCAAAGTTTTGCCTTGGCTCCGCCCCTTTTCCACCGCAGCCTCCGGACAGGAAGTGACGCTGCCGTCGTCGGGGTGGTTAGTGTTTGCTTCCTGTTGGGGAAAAATAATAAACACAATTAAAAATAATTTTAAAAAAAGGTGTCGGATCCTTTTTCTTTTTCTTTTTAAGTGAGTTCATGGTTCTGATTTTTGCTTTAATTTAAATGCAATAAAAGGAAAACAAAGATGGAGAAATAACAAAATAATGATGCTGAATTCTACAAAACAACTTTTTAAACGCTTGTTTTCTGACAAAGTTCTTTGTTTTGTTTAATTATCTTATAAATAATATTAATATTTTAAATGTTTAATGGACTCTGAAGTACAATATATTGTTTACGAGAGCAGATGAACACGTTTAACTTGATGTGTAATATTTTGCTCTGCGCTCCACGTCCATGCCGAGGTAGTCGGTGCGTTTTGGGTCGAGCTTAATTAAAGGCTGGAGAGGTCGTTTTTGACGGCGAGGTCGTGGGTTCAAATCCCGCTCTTCCTCCGAGGGAAAGAGCTGCATGTTCCCGACTGCGTTTGAAAGCAGCCTCAGTTCCGAGAACGGGAACGTCGGCGGTGAACCGACGGCGGAGAGGTCAGAGGTCAGGGAATCAAAGCACATCGGAAAGGATCACCGTGGGAACCCGGAGCTTATCGGGTGGCCAATCAGGAAGCCGGATCAAAAGGTTGTCAGGTTGCCACGGAGATGAAGGCGCCATGCCGCGATTGGCAGCAGGCAGAGGGCAAAGGTCACTGGATCACTCGAGAGCCAGGAAATGGTCACCTGACGCAGATGAGAGGTGACAACACACACACACTGTGTACACACACACACACACACACACACACACACTGTTGTCAACTGCATTAACAGAGATCGCAAAAACAAATGTCATCACTAGAAGTCGTCCTCCAGGTTTTCTTCTTCTTTTCCAGGAAGTGATGTTCAGGCGAATGTTATGCAGTTTTTTTTAGAAAACACACACAATCACACACAAACACACACACACACACACACACACACACACACACACACACACACACACACACACACACACACACACACACACACACACTTGATGGGGCTCACCGGGCCGGAGGAATTTGGCTCAAAGTTGTTGTGTCGCATTGAAGAGACAGCAAGGCATGTAGTGACGCGAAGCAAGTCTCACACACACACACACTAAAGGTTAGAGACGCTGCTGTGTGACAGGTAGGTTGCTGGTTTCTTCCATGAGCGCTTAAAGGGACAGTACGCTTTAGAAACTATTTATTTTATATTAATCAAAACCAAGATGGTGACGGCCAAAGACCAGGATGGCGACGGCTTAGAACCAGGATGGCGACGGCCTAAAACTAAGATGGAGACGGTTTAGAACCAAGACAACAACAGCCTAAAACAAAGATGGCGACGGTTTAGAACCAAGACGACAGCCTAAAACCAAGATGGCGACAGCCTAGACCCAAGATGGCGACAGCCTAAAACCAAGACGACAACGGCTTAGAACCAAGATGGTGACGGTGTAGAACCAAGACGACAGCCTAAAACCAAGACGGCGACGGACTAGAACCAAGATGGCGATGCTTAGAACCAGGACAACAACAGCCTAAAACCAAGATGGCGACGGCCAAAATGCTGAACTGGAGGCTTCAAAGTCAACCCGGCTCAGACGACCTTCACTCAAACACACCAGTCGTCCAGAGCTGAATCCTCAGGGTCAGTTTCAGGACGTGAATCCAGGTATATTTATATATTAGCACAAATATAAATATATAAACGTAATGTTGGCAGAGAGCAGTCGTGGGGTTTCCCTTTCCTCCCCTAGTGGCCGGTAGAGGAACTACCTCCATGACGCCTCTTTGTTTAAGAAACACAATCCAAACAGAATAAAACTGATGGCCTCTTGATTGCTGCTCTGCACGCAGGTGAGTCACCTGCCGGACGCTCCGTCTCCATTAACCGCCGACACGCCGTTTGTTACGCCGGCTGATAACATTGTGGAAGCTGTTCCCTTTTCTTTTATCTGGTTGCGTAACGAGACGAACAAAAGAAGAAACGCATCCGACTCCCGTCGTTTTGTATCAGCGCAACAACCGATAAATGAATTATGAGTTTGCTTTGTTACGACCAACAGCCTGAGTATACATTCATTTATGAGTATTATAATCTAAATCCACTTCATGTGATTCATGTTCCAGTTGCAGGAGCTGCATTTTAAACCACCTGAAAGAGGGAGGTTTGGTTCCCAACATGGGGGTCAGGCCCCTCCAAAGGGTCGCCGAATAAATCTGAGGGGTCCTGACACGAGAATAGAATAAATGTATATTAACTGTATTCTATGTATATCAAATAATAATATAATATTATACATAAATAATATTATATATATTATATATATATATATATATAAATATAAATATATATATATATATATATATAAATATAAATATATATATATATATATAAATATATATAATATATAAATATATATAATATATAAATATATATATAAATATATAATATATATATAAATATATAATATATATATATATATATATATATATATATATATATATATATATAAATATAAATATATAATATATATATATATATAAATATAAATATATAATATATATATATATATATATATATATAGTAGAGTTGGGAAACAGCGAGACAGTAGGCGTAGTTGCAGTCGAGATAGTTTACTCAAGCTCCACATAAAATGTACAATACTTGTGCAGTACTATAGCGGCAGCGCAAAACCCCCACGCTTCCCGGAAACCAAACCCAACAAAACCAACCCAGACCCCGGAAACCCCACCAGCTCTTAAAGGCACAGTAGCCCTTAGGTGAATGTCTCTCACAGTCCGTATGTGGGTCACCACAATATATATATATATATATATATATATATAGAATGTGGTATTTATGTTGATGAGACTTTTCTTATCTAAATTTTACAGTATTAATTTATGATCTATTATCGTCATATTTATTTATAAAAGTGTATTCATTGTCTTTGATTTTAAATTAATACTAAATTCTCCACCTTCTTTGGATAAAAACGAGTAAAAACTGTTTTGATTTATTTTAACAGTTTGAGGTTTTTCACGGCGTCTCACCCTCGGAGGACTCGGCTCCTCGGCTCCGCCTCCTCTCGGCTCCGCCTCCATCATCATGTGACTCCTCCCACTTCTCTTCTACTTCCTGCTGCAGACAGAAAGACCTGTTTTATTATTTATTTATCACTTTATATACTTTTTTAATGTAGATAGTGAGATTTTAGTTTTTCCAGCTTTCATCCACAACAATATTCATTCTCACGAGAAAGAGGTTAAATCTGTGTTCATTATATTACTAATGTAACCTTTTATACATGTGTTTATGTATATTCTGTTGCTGAAGAGAAGGGAACATCAGAGGTCCCACAGTGACGCCTAGTGGTGGAAAAGCAGAAGCACACAGACCTGACACTAAGATTACAGGAGGATTATTAAACTTTATTGAACTATTAGCACTTTCTCCATCCAGAGAACAAACAGCTTGTTAATGCCGCGTGGACCGCCAAAATAAAAGTCCCGTCGGATTTTATGTAGAAAGAAACGAAAGAAGGAAAAAAACATGATATACACAAACTGTGAGGAAAGAAGCTTTTTATTCGTGTTCTTATTTTGTTGGTCTTCTGTCTCATGGTGATTTTATGTTTTACTGCCCGACGGTTGATTTTATGGGTTTATTGACGTCTGGCAGCAACACGTGAAAAACAGTGGAGAAGATTCAAGATCATTTTTCCTTTCCGATATCGGCAGAGTATGTGTGTGTGTGTATAAACATACATATATACATACATGTCTCAGAGATGAAGGAGTGAGACGTCTCAGGGATGAAGGAGTGAGACGTCTCAGGGATGAAGGAGTGAGACGTCTCAGAGATGAAGGAGAAAGAGTGAGACGTCTCAGAGATGAAGGAGTGAGACGTCTCAGGGATGAAGGAGTGAGACGTCTCAGGGATGAAGGAGTGAGACGTCTCAGGGATGAAGGAGTGAGACGTCTCAGAGATGAAGGAGTGATAATAATTATATTGACTATCCACTTCTTTCCCGTCAGTCGTAATAAATGAAATTCTTTCCAGGCGGTGCAAAGGTCAGTCTGCTGACGGTAACTGATCACAGGAGGTGAACTTTGATCTCCTGCAGACGACAAACTGTTCTTACACGTTTGATAAATGAATAAAAAGGTAAAAGTCTGTTTCAAACTAAACGGTTCAGCCGTAACTTTAAACATTAAAATGTGCTCATCTCTGTACTTCTGCTTATGAAACAGGAAGATTCATTTAACTTCCGCTCAGAACAAAGAGAATTAACTCTACATATTAAATGTGTAAATATTAAATATTGTTTTTTGGCCCATGCAGCCTCTATTGACGTGTTTCCTCTTTCCCATCAACCAGTTTGTCTTCATGACAGTTTTTAGCAACTAAAGGAAAAAAGTACAATATCCCCTCTGGGATGTAGTATAGTTCAAGTACAATAAGTACACACTCAGTACTTTCCACTACTTCAACCAGCGCCTCTAAGGAGCAGAAGGTGCACGTGTTGGCTGCTGTGCCTAATAAAGTGGTCACGTTGGTTGTTGTTGTTCTGCAGCTGGAGACATGGAGTCCCATTGAAAGCGGTTCCTCTGCTGCCATTAAACCGAGAACACAGCCGTGTTGCTAGTGAAGGCGTTAAAGACGGAATAAACGGTATTTAATTCCCTTTAATGACAGTAAACATTTTAAACGTTTAGTTGTTTTTACCTTCTCGTCGTTTAAAAACACACTTCTTCCTCTTCCTCTTCCTCCTCTCCAACCCGCCGGCTCTCCTCTTCCTCACCTCCTCATCTTAAATGTGGCGGAGTGAAGCAGACTCCGTTACAAAGTTACAAAGTTACAAAGTTCTCAGAACCCGGAAGTATTTTCCACCGGATGGGCGGTGACATCAGACCGGAAGTAAGCAGAGTTTCATTCCGAGTTAAAGTTGAAGTTAAATTAGAAGTAAATTAAAGTAAAAACACGTTATGCGTCGTTACTCCTGTAATACGTGGTGGAAGAAGTACTCGTGTAGTAAAATAACTAATTTAAAGTATACTTAATTAAAATATCAAAATCAAAGTACTTCCGTTTTATATTGTTATAGTATATTAT